>NW_024039755.1:192500-382296 GCF_016077235.1 Cyprinodon tularosa
GCATGCCTAGGTGCTTGAATTTATACACCTGTGGCCATGGAAGTGATTGGAACACCTGATTCCAATAATTTGGATGGGTGAGCAAATACTTTTGGCAATATAGTGTATATAGATATAGATATAGATATATATATATATATATATAGAGAGATACACTATATTGCCAAAAGTATTTGCTCACCTGCCTTGACTCACATATGAGCTTAAGTGACATCCCGTTCCTAATCCATAGGGTTCAATATGACGTCGGTCCACCCTTTGCAGCTAGAACAGCTTCAACTCTTCTGGGAAGGCTGTCCACAAGGTTTAGGAGTGTGTTTATGGGAATTTTTGACCATTCTTCCAGAAGCGCATTTGTGAGGTTGCACACTGATGTTGGACGAGAAGGCCTGGCTCTCAGTTTCCGCTCTAATTCATCCCAAAGGTGTTCTATCGGGTTGAGGTCAGGACTCTGTGCAGGCCAGTCAAGTTCATCCACACCAGACTCTGTCATCCATGTCTTTATGGACCTTGCTTTGTGCACTGGTGCACAGTCATGTTGGAAGAGGAAGGGGCCAGCTCCAAACTGTTCCCACAAAGTTGGGAGCATGGAATTGTCCAAAATGTCTTGGGATGCTGAAGCATTCAGAGTTCCTTTCACTGGAACTAAGGGGCCAAGCCCAGCTCCTGAAAAACAACCCCACACCATAAGCCCCCCTCCAACAAACTTTACACTTGGCACAATGCAGTCAGACAAGTACCGTTCTCCTGGCAACCGCCAAACCCAGACCCGTCCATCAGATTGCCAGATGGAGAAGCGCGATTCGTCACTCCAGAGAACGCGTCTCCACTGCTCTAGAGTCCAGTGGCGGCGTGCTTTACACCACCGCATCCGACGCTTTGCATTGCACTTGGTGATGTATGGCTTGGATGCAGCTGCTCGACCATGGAAACCCATTCCATGAAGCTCTCTGCGCACTGTTCTTGAGCTAATCTGAAGGCCACATGAAGTTTGGAGGTCTGTAGTGATTGACTCTGCAGAAAGTTGGCGACCTCTTCGCACTATGCGCGTCAGCATCCGCTGACCCCGCTCCGTCAGTTTACGTGGCCTACCACTTCGTGGCTGAGTTGCTGTCGTTCCCAAACACTTCCATTTTCTTATAATACAGCTGACAGTTGACTGTGGAATATTTAGGAGCGAGGAAATTTCACGACTGGATTTGTTGCACAGGTGGCATCCTATCACAGTTCCACGCTGGAATTCACTGAGCTCCTGAGAGCGACCCATTCTTTCACAAATGTTTGTAAAAACAGTCTGCATGCCTAGGTGCTTGAATTTATACACCTGTGGCCATGGAAGTGATTGGAACACCTGATTCCAATAATTTGGATGGGTGAGCAAATACTTTTGGCAATATAGTGTATATAGAGATATATATATATATATAGAGAGATAGATAGGTAGATACATATATGTCTCAACCATCCATTTCTATAGATATAGAGATAAAGATACATATATCTCTCAAACATCCATCCATACATATATATATATATATATATTTTTTTTTTTTGATATAGCTATAATGTTTTTTTTTTTTTTTTGCTCCATTTTCAAATTTTTTACCCATCGATGTTTACATTTATTATTTTTTACAATAACTTCTAATACTGTTGGAAGACTATGATTATAGTTATTTTACTGTATAAGGTTAGTTACAACTTTAACTTTGTTTTACTTTACAGACAGGTTTACAAAACTGGCATTTAAATCATAAATCAGTGTTTTTGTTTTTACTTTTCAAGAAAAAAATTCTGTTTTCAATTAAAATTTTATTTTATTTTTAATACCGCTTCTGACTTCAATAGGACTTAAGAAAATGACGAAAGATACTGTTTTGGTAATTAAATTATTTTTTTCTTTATTGATAGATTGAGTTTTTGCTCCATCTTCCAGGCTAAGTCTATCAACAAGGAAACAATTAGCTTCCATGGAAACTAAAAATAAATTTTTTTCAGGTTTTAATTATATTTTATAAAAATATAAATAAAATATTGTCAAAGTTCAGCTGCAGTTACACTTTTCATGCACCAGGGGTGCGCAAGTGAGCACGCCTTGGCCCCTCCCATATGCCCTCCCCCTGCGCCCCCTGGCCCTCCCACATCCTGCCCAGTCCCCCTCCCTGCTGCCCCACCCTGCCATCTGTTCCTTTTCACACAATGGCGTGTCCGTGGACATGTGCACGCACACACACACAGCCGGGAATCTTTTCTCCTCATTTCCTTTCACAGTGGAAAAACAGGATGAAGGGGCTCTTTCAGCCTTGAGGTTACCCTGGAAACCCCTTTATTCTTCTTCTGTCAAACTCTTACATCGTAGCACCAACATTTCTATATAGAGTGACAGAATGGACATTTAAAGTTTAAAGGGACTAGAGCAACAGCTGTCTCGCTGTCTGCCATAGTTTAGACAAAGAAACCCCCCCCCTCCTTCGTTTTTTCTTTCCTCACAGTTATATTAGTATAGTTCCCATAAAGTTCTAAAGTCAAACCCTGTATAGTTAGTTTTATGTTTCCATGAAGTAAAGATAATTCTCTGTTATGTATGTGTTTTTATGCTCTGGATCACATTCAGAACTTTTCTTTTTCCCAAAAGAGCTTTTCAGCTCAGGAATATTGATGTTTCTACAAAACTCCCTCTTCTCAGTTTCTGTTTAGACAGACTCCAGACCTGGAATGCAGAGTGGAAAAAGTGAGTTTGGAGTTATATAAAGTTAATGCGAGGGTTTTCTTCCATCGTGCCACAAGGGGGCCCATGAAAAACTCTTGATGCTACAAATATACAATGAAACACATCATCTGTAAGCTTTTAGTGGGTTAAAAATAAACCACAGTGATCTACAAACAGGGAGTGGTGATGAGAGGATGAATAGGCTCCATGAAAAGACTGAAAAAGCCAGAGTGAAAGAGAAAAAAGCTTTTCTTTATGAAAGAGGGATGCATCTTGTCTTTGAGTGGATGCTTTAGGTCCAGCCTGGTCAGATATGAAAGTGCTTTATGTTCTTTTAATGTCTTTGTTTGTCTCCTTTCATTCCTTTCTTTTCTTTTTCTTTTATTTTGTTTCAACTAAGCCTGACTTCCCATCATCCTGTTCACTCCACAGTTTCTCCTTTTAAGGAGCGAGGGAATGAGAGTGGAAAGGGAGCAGGGATGGGGTGAAGGACACACTCTGAGCTCACTAACTGATAAACAGACTCCTCTTTGTGCAGACGGACACACAGACACACAAACGACGCACACAGATACTTTGTTACATATTGACTAAAACCCCATCATGACTTGGCTCCTCGTGATTCTGCTAAACTCCCCCTTCTTTTCCCTCTCTTTTTCCAACTTTCAGCTTTTTTTGCCTCTCCGTGTAATTAAAAGCAGATGTCAGCAATGGAAGAATTTCTACCATGACACACACACACACCCACACACACACATGGTGCTAAGCAGCTGTCGGGAAAGGGGGGGTTCCAGGAAAAGAGGATTGCATGTCTGTCTGTGTTAAAGGGATATTGGTTTGTTTTCATAATAATAAGTTTCTTTTGTTGATCATAAAACAAAACGGACCACAGAAACATTACTATCTTTTGATCTCATCTTATTTTTTAATATGTGCTGGGATTCCTGTGTGTGTGTGTGTGTATGTGTGTTTGGTCAGACATGTGTTCTGCTCCTGTCATCTCCTTTTTTCCTCCCCCACTATGACTAAGTGTAGCAGGAAGCGGTACACCCCAGCTACCACCAGAGGTGCCATCGGCTCATAAATGAAAAGCTCCTGTACATGTGGAAACCACAGAGCAGCCATTTTAAAATCTGCCCACAAGACCCCATTTTATGAATCAGCCGTGATGTCAGCACGTCTCTGAATGATTCTATTAGCTCCAGCGCAGCCGGGCCTCTGCGCCGTACATAAACACATATGCATCAGCTCTATGTCTGTCTCTCTATGAGCCACACACACACTGACCCACTGACATGATGCTTCCACCAGGTCACCAGTGCTGCTCAAACAGATTATGCACTATCCTACATCTATACTGTAGTGTGTGCACTTTTCCTACAGATTTATGAAAGCTTTTTTACAGTTGAATGTAAATTCCTCCTGTATTATGTTTCTAACTTATTCTACCTTGTCATGTCCTCCTGAAGCTGATATTTGTGGTTGATATCGCTCTGATTAATTTGAAGATTAGATTTGTTGAATCTTATTATTGCTTTTTTTAACCACGCAGCTGTGGCCTGCAGTGATTTTGTTTGCGCATAGATGTTATTGTCATTTCCTCACAGATGTGTGGATTTTCCTATCCTGTGTCTATACTGGTTTGCTTCCTGACTTTGTTTCCTGCACTTCAGAGGCTATGAGGGATGTTAGATGCCAAAAATAAAGCTATATAGTAAACATAATCAGTAGACGGTTGTTTTTCCATAATGTGAAATATTTATAAACAATGAAAATTGTTAGTTTTTGAAAGGTTTGTCATTTCTGTGGGATAAGTTACATGAAGGGGAAACTTCTGCTGATGCAAAACGTCTCCAATCCACTGCCTCTGTATCTGACTAAATGAAGAGATGTTGTCTTCATTGGGAGTGTTGGCAATTAACAGACTGTTGTACTGAATAGTGTCTCTGTTGGAGACACAGTACGCTTTGAGTGGACTTATAGACAGATCAGTAGATGAATGGAGGAGTTGTTAAGCTGTGGTAATTATCTGGTTTTGTAGTGAGTGGTGACAGTCCCACTGTTTGAATCAGGCCTATTCATCACACCATTAAAGCAAAAGTAATTGTACCGGTAGGCTGGGCAAAAAAGCAGGATGAGGGCTTATATGGGAAAAGGAATAGGTGAAAAAAAGTTTATTTTTCTGTATAAGTTAAGAGGTTTGGTAGGCCTTTACATAAATATAGAAGAAATGGAGACCATCCATCCATAATAAAAGTTCACCTTCTAAGTATTCTGAGTAAAAAAAGGACATTTGTGTTTGAGCATAGCATCAAGACAGTTAAACGTGTGGAATATTGACCTGGTTAGTTTGAGTTTAAGTTTGTAGAACTTTTAAAGTGTAAAGAAAGACATTTTAGTCTAGTTCCAACAATCTGAGGTTGTTTTTTTTTTATAAGTTCTTGTGAGGAGAAGGTTGCATAGAGGCTGATTAGTCACATATTTAGATAAAGATATACAAGAAGTTAGCGATTTGTTTATTATCATTAAAGACATGGAAATAGGTAAAGGACAACATAATCATTTTTCCTACCGGTCCTTAAACTTTTGAGGCATTATCAGTTTTGGGACATTGACCTGAAATGAATCAGCAGTGACTGATTAGATATTTTCTGACAGGAACAGCAGGAAAGCTGTGGCATCCAGAACCTTGCTGACCTTAGACCTAGCATGCCTGGAAACAGCACATTGTTTCATGACCAAAGCCCATGTGATTGCTCATCATTCACAATCATTCTCATCCGGTTTATATCCACCCCCACACCCTGACACATCCTTACAGACACAACTCTGATCTTGTCAGAGCTAAATAATCTAAATTGTGTCTTCCTGGTAAATGTGTGGATGAATACATTTATTACAGTCTCTTAATGCCCCACAGCAAAACGATGTCTGATTATGTTTAAAAATCCAGCGCTCACAAGAAATGTTACACCTGTTTTTTAAGCTGTTTCTTGTTGGTTTAGTATTACCCAGATATGCTCAATAAAAATCCAACACCTCAGTGACATCATACAGTTAGAACAGAGCGAAGAAGCAAACACTGTCCCTTCTGTCACTTCTTATAATCATCATCTAGGCATTTTATCCCTCTTATCATTTATTATCTTTTAAAAATATGTATACACTTATTCAAGCTTCAAAGTTTTTTTACATGAATACAAGAGTTTGAATGCCATCTTCTTTTCCTTCTTTTGTTTTTATCTCCAGCTAAAAAAGATCAGAATAATGGAGAGGATAAACAGCCAACGAAGAAGAAGGTTAAGGAGCTAAAAGTCATTGATTCAAAGTCATCACAAAACCTCTGTAAGTAGGTTATACAGAACAAATCAAAACCAGATGGCTTGAAATGTTTTATGCGTTTAAACTGCAACATTTTCTTTTTGTTTTCATGCAGCAATTTTCCTGGGATCCTTCCGCATTCCATACGAAGAGATCAAGAATGCCATCTTACAAGTTAATGAGAAGATTCTTACAGAGTCCATGGTTCAGGTACCAGAGATATCCTTTTGATTCTTTTTTTTTTGTTTTGTTTTCATAGATCTATATGTCTTTTAAAAGTTTATATAAAGGCTTACATTTCCTCTGAAGCCCAGAAATACATGTTTATTCTTAAATTACTTTTGTATTTTCTCCCTGTGTTGGTCTATTTTGAGTCGGATATGTCAAACATTCCTGAATATAATGTTGTTTTGCTGATTCTGTCTTGTAGAACCTGATAAAGCAGCTCCCTGCTCCTGGACAGCTAGAAACCCTTGCAGAGATGAAGGATGAATACAATGATCTGGCTGAGTCTGAACAATTTGGAGTGGTGGTAAGAAACCATAAACACTCATAAAACCTGAAAGAGAAGTGAATTTATTCAATTAAAGCAGTTTTATTGAGCCCTTAAATTAACAAAATGTACTTTTCAGTGTCAGAAAAAATATTAAGGTTTGAGCTTCATTTTTATGACTTGCATCAGTTTTTAAACAAAAAAAATACTTTTTAGCAGGTTAACCACAAACAGGCTTAAATTGGAAGGTAACCGGACTTTCGGGTTTTTTATGAAGATGTTTTGAACCTATCCAGGAGTCTTTGTCACTTCTGTTGGCTCACACCAGAGCAATCTGTAATTGGAGCGCTGATCTACTGGCTCTCCTATGCTGTGCCATGCGTGGATTGCATACACAGCACTGCTCAGCTTATATTTTAGTGTTCTGTCTTTAGGTTGCCCCAGGTTCTGTCTGAGTGTGTTGTTGAGTCTAAAACTCCCTCTGAGTTTCTCAGAAATTCCTGACACATATGGAGTTGCATATTGTTTTTGCATCTCTTTCTCCTCTGTGTTTAATGCAGTGTTGTTTTTCCTGCTAGTGGCTGTGGCCAACTTCTCAAACGAATAGTTAAGATAACCTCGTGCTTCTAGTGATTTCCTATCATGTTTTTGTTCCTTTTTGTTTCTCCTCTGTAGTTAAGGGAATATTGTCAACCCTGTAACTCAGAGGTCTGATAAAAAAAAAAAAGAAAATAATAGAAAAAGAAAGAAATGTATGTTCCAGCGTGTTATGTGAGTCAAAATGAAGGTATTGGTCTGTATTTGTAGATTTCCAGTAAACCTCAGTATTAAGATTTCCATTGTCCTCAACCTGCACAGCAAAGTCCAGAAAAGGCAACCTGTTGTTCTTTGCTTTCTCTCTACTGAACTTGATGTTTCCGTCCACGTAGTTAATGTGATTGGTGATGCCTTAACCTCCTGGGTTTAGATTTTGACCCTGGTGTCAACCATGTCTCTTAACCAGTTAGCTGTTTGTGTTCCCCTGTATGTGCTGAGTGCTCTACTCCTCCATATTGATATTGGTAACAACGGGGAGCCCATGATTTACCCATGTGTCTGTCGGTAAATGTTATCACTGTATTTAAAGTATGTGGTTGATAGGCAGAGGTAGTACAGGTCATATATCTGTTTAGGTTTTAGTAGTCCTTTCTTCCAGGGCTTCATCATGTTCCAACGGTGTCCTGACTATTTATTGCTGCTGATTTGGGAATGCAGGTAAAGAGAGGTTAAATCAAAAGAAACAATGGTTTCACATGGAGCGAGTCTCAAATACTGGACTCCAGAAATAAAGTGTTTCCAACGGAGCCAAAATTGTGGCAAGATGTTTTGCAATATTGTTTGTCACAGAGTTAATACTGCTGACAATGGGCCTCAATGAGACCCCTCCCTTTGTTTATTTTTAAATTATCTATACGGTCATCACAATCGGTCTCGGCCAAGTGACGTCAATTGTTTACCTCGGGCGCGGTACACTATGCCTTTTCCACTTAAAATGGCGTCTTAGCAACAAATGTCACGTGACTGGCGGAGACCGATTTTCCTAAATCCGCCCCTGTTTTCAGGCTTATGTTAACTGTAATGACTTATCTTGGACAGGCTGCTATGTAAACAGGCCTTTAGTCCTTCGTTTAGCTATGCTGCGGTTGTTTACACTACACCTTTTCCAACTAAAATGGCGTCTTAGCAACAAAAGTCACGTGACTGGCGGAGACCGATATCCAACAGTATTGTTGCTGGATGTTTTCCTAGTTTTAAATAGGAATTTATATGACTTTAATGACAGTTTGTTTACATTTCTGAATTTAAAACACTTTTTTTTAAGATTTAAAAGTCACGTTTAGATTAATTACAGCTCTTTGATTTAACTACAGAATAATGTCAGAGGAGGCCAGGCAAGTTTTCTTAATTGGTTGGTATTTTTTTATTTTTTTTGCTGTTTATTTTGTTTGTTTTTTGTCCTTAAAATAAAAAAGGACCTTTGATAATCCTTTGTTTTAAATATCTATGGCATGGCAAGCAGTTTGGTTTGGTCACTTCATTTCATTAGTGCTTGTAAAACATTCTGGTACTGGTCTGGTGATAGCTTTATATGCCAGACCAGAACAAAATCTAATGTGGCGTTCCCCGAGGATTCACATTTGGCCTCCTCCTTTTCAATATCTACATGTTCTCCCCTTACTCAGATCTCAATAAACAACATAAGTCACCAGAACTTTACAGACGACACACACCTGTACTTTATGATGGCACCAGGTGGCTATAAACCAATTCCAGTGCTGGGTAAATGCATAGAAGAAACCAACACATGGATTTTCAGAACAAAATATATTTTAAAAGTGGTCATACAGCTTTAGTAAATGTACCTAGAAACCCATCAGTCTCGAAATCTTGGTGTCATGATGGACTTGGACCTGAACCTTCACAGGCACATAAGAACAAAAACAAAGTTGGCCTTCTGTCACCTAAAATACGTTTTCAGGTTTAAAAGACTAATGTCTAAGCAGGAGATTGTAAAACTAATTAATGTGTTAATCTTTGGTAGAATTGATTAGTGCAGCAGTGTCTTCATGGGTTTGTCTGAAAGGTCGATCAGGCATTTGCAGTTGATCCTGAATGCTGCTGCCTGCAGTAAAGTGGTGCACATCATCCCAGCTCTAAAGATGTCACAGTGATTCATTGTATCCCATAGAATAGATTTTACTAATATCTATATAGATCTATAAAACACTAGATGGCTTAGCACAAAAATACATATTTTTTGTCAGTGCATTTACCACCCAGATCTCTCACTAATCAGGGATAAACTCAACAAACTGTAAAGCCCTGAAACCGTCTGTTACTTGAATCACAATTAAAAACATATTTTTTAGAGTGGCCTTTTAATGTGCAATCTAAAAAACTGTATTTAAGTTTCAAGATTAATCTTTGTGTTACTAAAAAAAAAAATCTTTCATTTGATAGGATTATTTTATTTTTAATTATTTGCGTTGCCTTAATGCTGCTACAATGTACTTTTCGTTTTCATTTTCTACTAATGTAATTGAATTGTTTTGCCTCTAAAATATGCTATATAGATAAACTTATCTTGTAGACTATTTAAGAAAGGTACTAAAGTTATTCCCATCTGAAGCAACTGGTTCTATGGATAAAGTAGTTTTCTTAAACTGTAAAATTTGAGGTGTGTATGAATATGAGCGTGTTGTTGAGTGATTAGTGTAAAGCCCTCTGCATAGTCAGTATAACTAGTAAGGGCAACATGAATTCAGTCAGGGTTAAAACATTCACACGCTGGTATCATCCTGAGAAGAAAAACCTTTTAATCCTCTATACTCTGGTTTCTCCAGATGTCCAGTGTGAAGCGTCTGATGCCACGACTTGAGGCCATCCTGTTCAAGCTGCAGTTTGAGGAGCAGCTGAACAACATCAAGCCAGATGTGGTGGCTGTGACAGCTGCCTGCGAGGAGCTCAGGAAAAGCGAGACCTTTGCCAAGCTGCTGGAGATCATCCTTCTTGTCGGGAACTACATGAATGCCGGCTCTCGAAACGGAGCCGCATTTGGCTTCTCCATATCGTACCTTTGCAAGGTGAGAACAAGACATGTTGATACATGGGGGGAAAATGTATTCACAAGAAGATTCACAGAGCTTATTCATACAGAGCTTTGGAAAGCCCCTTTTTCATCATTTTACACTGTCACTATAACAAGCCCCTATGCATTTCCTTTTTAAGGTGATATATAACAAAACAAAGTCCTGTCAAGTCGAAAATATTTGAACTAAAAACCCTGAGAAGTGTTAAATCAGTAGATGTTTAGCTACTTATGTCAATACTTTATAGAACCCTAATTTCATTATAACTCAAGCCACAAATTAGGCGTGTCACTGCAGCACATTGTTCTGGACAAGAAGTTGTCCCACAAATAGTTGCAATAACATAATTATTACCATTTGGTATGAATCCAAAATGCTCCCACACTGCAGCTATCGCATTAGACTGAAACTAGTACCATAGTTTGTTGTTTTTTTTGTCCCTTCAAATTTCAGCTAGCATTTATCTGTCTTGCTACTCCTCTGTCATGAGACTCTAATGCTACACTCGCTACGCTAGGTAAACGATAAGAAAAGGGTGAGTGGAACGTTTTGTCTTTCACAGTCTTTAGTAGAAAGAGAGGGAAACAAACAAACACAAACATTTTAATCAATTTCATTTAAATGTCTCATGCAATTACTTTAATGTTTAATGTGAGTGCTACTGCAAGTCATTTGGATTTATCTCGACCAATGTTGCATATCCACCAACTGATTTACTTTCAGCTTTTTGCTCACTAATTAAGGCTCTGTTAGAATAGGGGAGCAGATCTGTTAGCATCTTGATTAACACAGTCCAAACTTTCATTACATCTCACTCTATGCTGATGGAATGACCTGCTGCTTGCTACTAAAACAGTGTCGCCACTTTCCATCTTAGAGAAACATCTAATCTACATCTCCTAATATGTACTTTGCAAGGATCTTTTTTTGCATTTCTCCCTTTGCATGCACTTCATTCCCTCTATGCAGTCATGCCTGTTACCTCTGATAGAACCTGACTGGTGGTCTTCCCTTCAGATTGTTTGTTGTCGGCTTTACCTTTGAATCCATTGATATATCCCAAGTTTAGATTGATGTGTCTGCCAAATGCATTAACATAATCTTGCCAAAAAATTTTCCTAATATGGGTCTGAGCTTGGACCATGCACATCAACCTGAAGTTTTCACACCCCATATCAGTTTCCTTACAAGCTAGAATTAGAAAGCATAATTTGAGAGATTTCAACACTTTATTTCCAAATTATAAACAAAAATTGGAAGAAATGGTTAAAAAAAGCCCACAGAATGATTCTGCCACCACTATGTTACACTAAGGGGGATGATGTGCTTGGGCTGGTGGGATGTGTGGAGTTTATGGCTATTATGCTTACCCTGTCAAAGTCACAGAGTTTTCCTTGATGGCTGAAAAGTAAAGTTTTACTCTCATCTGAGCATAGCACCTTCCCCCATAAGGAAGTTACCAGCATTTCTCTTACCAAACTTTAAACGTTCCCTCTTATTTTTAACTGTGATTAAAGGCTTTTTTCTGGCCACTTTAAAGCCAGGCTGCGTGGAGTCTACGCCTTATCGTGGCTTTAGGGATAGCTACTCTGGTATCTGCTACTAAACTCTGTAACTCCTTCAGGGTCACCTTTGGTCCCAGTGCTGCCTCTCTGATTAGTGCCCTCTTTGACAGGTTTGCTGTGGGACCGTGGGATTTGATGGTGCTTGGGGGAAGATCAAAGATTTAGATCTTTTTTTTTAATCCAACCCTGACTTGTTTGGAGAGCTCCTTAAACTTCCTGGCCTTTTGTGTCTTGCTTAGTGGAGCTGCAAGACACAAAAGGTATAGATGTACCCTTCAGAATAGGGCTATTACAATGCATACATTTCAAACTCAGTTTCGACACTAGGGGAAAGTGTTGATACTTGATACCATTTTCAATACCATAGGAATAAAAAACGCCCAATAAAGGCATAAAACCTTTTCAACTTTTTCAATCTCAACATGGAATGCACTTTCTCAACAGAGTAACACATTCTATTAGTTGCAGTGTATAAATAAATGTAAAATAGATAACCTAACTACAACCCAATTTGATGATATTTAAAGTTTGAGGTAGCATCTTTTAAAGCGTTATTAATCTAGAAATATAAAATTAAGGATTGCAAAAAATATGTTAACAGGGTTCCCGCAGGTCCTTAAAAAGTCTTAAAAGACATTGAATCCTTCAAAATAAAACTAAGGCCTTACTTGGTATTAAAATGTCTTAAATCAGTCTTTCGTAGGTCTCAACTTTTAAACCTCATAAATAGGATTATTTTTATTATGATTTATTTTTGTAATCTAAATAAAACATTAAAATTGACCTTTTTTTTTAATTTAAAAAAAATAATGGCTCGCCATTATTGGTTCCGTCTCGATAGCGGAACCAATAAAAGCGTTGTGGCCGGGACATTTGGGAGATTCACCATTTACTTTTTGTCTGGAAAATATGAGCAAGTGTAAATGTAACCAAAATTGGCTCCAGCCAAGAGTTTTCTTCATGGCTAAAACCAGTACCAGGGAACAAACATGAGGCACAGTGTATTTTGTGCAAGAAGCGATTCAAGGTCGGAACGATGGGAATTAAGGCAGTGGAGTCACATGCGAAGCGTGAAACACAAAGCGTCAAAATCGAGTTACCGAGAAACAGCCGGTATTTCTCAGTTTTTTTTCCACCCTTGTCTCTGCAACGCCTCCACTTATCACCAAATCAAACATACTAAGAAAACGATACAAAGAAAAATAGCTACAAAAAAGACTTAGCACTGGTTATGTTGTGGCTTTAAAACTGATTTGTTTTGTTCCCTACTAAAACAAAGTTTGTGAATTCAGGTAAATAATTGTTAAAATATATCTGTCATTTGTGTGTTTTTAGCTTTCTTCCTGTATGGGAAGCTTTTCAAAATTTGAAACATTAGTGCAGTGGTTTATGTTATAATAAACCTTTAGGTTAAGTTGTCGCAAGCAGGTTTTACTTGTGTTTCTTGTGAATTTGGTCTTAAATTTTTTTTCAAGTGGCATTAAAAAGTCATGAATTTAAATTGCCTTATGCTGTAGGAACCCTGGCTAAAAACACCTGCATTTAGTATTGACACCATTCCAAATTAGTATTGTATCCAGATACATGTTTTGAGTATTGATACTTTTGACAACCCTCATCTATACTGTCAGCTCATTTGAAGGTACCACATCTTAGTTGTATCACACTTTCTGGGGACTTCATAGCAAAGAAGTGAACACTTATTTAAATACTTTTCTTTTCTAAACAATTTTACTCTTTAAGACACATGATATGAAATGACAAATTGGAAAACAATTGCATCATAGTGCTGACTGTACATTTAGATAGATGTTGCCCACAGCATAATGCTGCCACTCCCATATTACACAGTATTACCGGTGTACTCAGAGTTATGTGCAGTGTGGTTTTTTCATTATTAATACCATTTTACATGTAGGTCAAAGTTAATTTATCATCTCACCTGACCAGATGCCTTCCACGTGTTGTTGCCCCCCCCCCTCATGGTGCAGTAAACATTAAACCTGATGTCTTACAACTTCCAGTGTATCTGTGAAGTTATTCCCACCTGAGCCGTGGATCTCTGCTGCTCCTCCGGAGTCACTGTAGCCTTCATGGCTGCTTCTTTCGTCAGCGCTCTCCTTGTTCAGCCTATCAGTATTTTTCAGATTAAGGATTAGATGGCCTACATGCGTTTGGGGTTTTGTTTTATGACCAGAGATCCAGAAAGCTGTTGTAGGCCCTGGATTTGTCAGGGGAATACAAACACAAACCACACTTTTACTAAGAAATCTTAAGCTTGAAGCATTTCCTTTCACAATTGTTCACTTCCTGTTTTTGGACTATCACTTACAAAAGGAACACAATATCCTCAGATCTTTACTAATGGGACATAATTTAGTGCAAGTTTTTGGGGTATGAATGCATAAAACACACTCTGAGAGTCGGACAATTGTTTTCCTAAAGGTCTCTGAAATAATTACGCAGCTATTGGTACTTTGATGATCCAAATGATGCCAACAGAACTAATTTAATAGTGTATGTAGTAAATGTTTAATATTAACTCTTATTTTAATGACGGTTTCTATAGAAAGCAATCATCTGTCTGGAAATCTGCCTCCTGTCAACTTCAGCACTGTTGGTCAACTTGGGGAAACGGAAAACATGCAGACATTAGATGTTTGATTTTTCCATGCAGCCCCTTTAATAATCAATTTTTTTCCCCCATTAGCTGCGTGATACCAAGTCAGCTGATCTGAAGCAAACATTGCTCCATTTCCTCGCTGATGTGTGCCAGGAGCAATATCCTGATGTCATGAAATTTACTGACGAGCTCATCCATGTGGAAAAGGCCAGCAGAGGTATGTCAAACATTTAGCCTTCATTCTAGTCCAGCTCAAACACCTGTCTATCCATTTCTCCTGTTTTTTACTATTTTTAACTATACAAGTATTTATATGCTTACAGGATCTGTAAATTATTATATTATTTTAGCATGCATTTATTAAATTAAATAATATCTTGACATTTAAAAATGCCATTAAATGGGTTCCCTGACTGAGTTGCTGTAAACCCCAGTCCTAAATGTATTTTGTACATACAAAGTTCTTATGTATTTGTGTTTGTTTGCTGTATGTCATTATTTCTAATGGCATCTGACATGTGGTTATATTACACACTTAACAATTTTGTCTTTCCTGCAGTTTCTGCAGAGACAATTCAGAAGAATTTGGATCAGATGGGGCGACAGATCAAAACCTTGGAGAAAGATCTGCAAACTTTTCCTCCTGCACAAAATGAAAATGACCAGTTTGTGGAAAAGATGACTATATCCTTTAAGTCTGTCTAATATAAAACCTGTTTTCTTTTTTTATTTTCTATATTTTTTTTTTTAAAAACTCTCAGCTTCGTAGGTTTTATTTGCCTTAACGACACGTTTTCACAGTTTTGTTAGCCATGCTCAAGAACAGTATGAGAAGCTGGATATGCTGCATAAAAACATGGAGAAAGAATACGCAGATCTGGGAGAATTCTTTGTCTTTGACCCGAGGAAAATCTCAGTGGAGGAATTCTTTGGAGACCTCAGCAACTTCAAAAACATGTTCCAGGTGTGTGCTTGTTAAAGAAAACCGATCATTGTAGTTTAAAGAAAGATTTAGTGGAAAATATTGCAAAATAAAGTTTAGTGAAATGTGTAGTAGAATCAAGAAAAAAGTTGCATTTCTTTAAAGAAGCAAAATGAAACCATTGCTGTTTATACTGTGTTTGATAGGAAATTAGCCACTGGGATGGTTAACTTTTTTTTTACATCTTACAGGATAAAACAGCGGTCTCTGCTTTGAAACTTTTGTTCTTCCCACACACACATTTCCATCTTTTTTAAGACTTGCTCTGCCTTATGTAGTTTTGCCATCCTTTGTCTTTCTTCCTCCTGCAGCAAGCGGTGAAAGAAAACCAGAAGAGGAAGGAAGCTGAGGAGAAGATCAAGAGGGCCAAGCTGGCTAGAGAAAAAGCAGAGAAGGAGAAAGAGGAGAAGCTGAAAAGAAGCAAAGTTCTGGATATGAACACAGGTCATAATTGCATGGTCCTTTTTTTTATTTTCTTTATCTGTGTGTGACTGGGAAGGCACCAAATCCACATCTATCACTTCTCTCACATTCCAGTTGGGGGCAGTCAGAGTCCACACTTCTGTGTAAAATGTTTGTGTGTCTGTGTGTGAGTGTTGATGCATAAGGCCTGCAGTATTTATAGACCAGACTTAATCTACTGTTGATGACTTGTTTGGAAGCGACTAACAAGGAAGCTTCAGATAAAGTGAGAACACAGAGGAGCATGGAAGTAAAAGCTTGACCCCATTTTACGCCTCTGAAGTTTTTTTTTTTTTTCTTTCATTAAAGAAGAATGGATGAAAAAGTAAACTTTAATCTCTTTATCAGCAAATCCATATTTCCAGTCTTCTATTTGAAGCTAAAAACGCTCTGAGCAGATTGTAATACAAACCAGCGCGCTCTCATCCCTGTATGCACAGAGTTAGAGCTCAAATCCTGCCTTGCAGACACACAGACATGCAGAGTTTTTCTCCCTCTTTCAGACTCTGACCTACTTTTAGTGCATTCCTCCTCTCTGTTCCTCCATCTGGGTTCTCCAGAGACTCTGCTGCTCTAGGGTCAAACTTTTCTACAGCCTCACTGGATTTCTACTAGTGATTGAGTCTGTTTATTTTTGCCTCTGTGCTTAAAAAAACAAACAAAAAAAACAAAAAAACACTGCTGGTTAAAATCTGTGGTTTTCTTTAGTATTCATGGCTCCAGCAAAGTTCCTGGCCTTTGTCCTACTCACCCATGTCCCAGCTGGCATCTCCTCTTCTTTTTTTTCTTCCTCCCACTTATCTGTCATTTATGCAAAGGGCACTTTAAAAGAAAAGAAACCCAGCGGGCTCCTCTTGGGGTATTTTGTAACAGTGTTGAAAAGTTTGAAGCATCTGTAAGGGGGATTTAATTTCATGTTTAACCTCTGGACAATAGTAACATAATCGAACCTCAAAGATGAGCATGAGTGTGTGTTTGAGAGTGAGGGATCATTTGCATACAGGTGGCACATTTGACTGCCCCTGCAGACTGGAGTCGTTGAACAACCCCTATATTTACATTGAACTATACACAAATCAAACTGATGTTCACACACCTGCTCTTGTTTTGCATTTATTGCCCTCATAAGGAAATTGGTGGACAAAGTTTCCTCTCTGCCACTTAGTCTCCTCTCATATTCAGTCTCTTAAAGCTTCTGTCATCTTTTTCTTTTTAAAGGTCTGTGTAAATGCCAAGTCCCAGTTGCCTGTTAAACCCTGGAAATGTCAGTGTGTGTTTGCTGTTTGTGGCTTCATTCCTGTGTGTGTCAGTCAGTATGCACATGTTTAACCACATGATTATGGTTACTATAGATTGCTGTGAATAGCTCATTCTTCAGGGTTTCTGTGAGGGATATAACTCCCCATATAAGAATGATCTGATCATGTGCTTGGACTTGCTGTCCATGAAATCTGAGGGTTCTGAATAATGAACAGGCTGAGGAGTTTGATGCCACACCCAGAGGTTCACTTTCACCATCGCTGCCTCAAATCTGATATTTGCTCTGATTAAGTCTGACAGCTGCTGTACCTTCTTTTTCCAGCTAGATGTCGGCAGTGCCTGCAGAAGGCATGTTCTCATAAAGGGTGTGTGCTTTGAACAGATTGCTGGTGTGGGAACCGCCGCTAGTAGTGCTCTTACTCCACACAAAGAGAAGGCAAAGCGGCTTGTAAGTGTGTAGGGGAGGGGATGGAGCAGAGGAGAGCAGCAGATGCTTCACTGCGGATTAGGCTGTGTGTTGCTCTTAGAAAGGAGGGTAAGATGAGGAGAGGAGAAAAGCAAAGCATGGGATAAGCCTGGTTTCTCACTGGGGTACTGTGAAAAAGGGGTTCTCTTTTAGCACATAAAAAAAAAAAATCCTGTCTCCATCTCTCGCTCTTTCCTGCTTCTCATTAAATGCTCTCAGCATCGACCGTGTGAACATCCGCTAGAGGTGCTGTTGCTCCAAAGAAGATACAGTGCAGTCTGTCTGTGTGTGTGGGAGGGGAATGGGGGTGTATATGCTGCTCACAGACACGCCTCTGTGTGTGGGTGTGTGTGCTTTAGCAGTTTAGATCCAGATAGACAGCTTTGGAAGCTCATCCTCTAATGCTATTGCTCTAATTAATCCTTCTTACTGTATTTTCTGTTTGTTTCAGGCTGTGTGTTGTTAATGTATGAGGAGCCAGCTTGTTTCTAACACATTAAAATAGAGGATTTAACATGATTTCATTTGACCACTTTGATTTCAGACACCCAGTAAAAAAAAAAAAGCTTTTAAACATTTATGCATTTCCACATAATCCTGAAAAGTAACTGTTAAGACATTTTTACTAATGTGTCTTAATCCTGGACCTTTTTTAAACCTTTCTCCTTTTTTATTGCCAGGCAGTTGAACTTTGTATGAGTTTTTCTTTGGTTTACATGACTGCAGTGCTGCATGTGGCTGCATTTAATAGAACTGTAGGCAGCTAAAACTGCTAAAGCACTGTTTCCTGTATAATTTTAGGAGAACATGGGCTCTCTAGGTCTCTTTTAGCTGGGTGTTCCCTGAAACAAAAAAAAAACAAAAACATTTCTAGTAAACAGCTGGTTCACTGTTTGGTCTCTGTGTCTCCACCTCTGCATTAAGCCAACCATGTGATTAGTGGAAGGAGAAATATGCCAGATGTGTTTACCCTGAAGAAGAAAAGTGCAGTTTTACTTTTTTCTTTTAGGTCTGTTGCTGCAGTTCCAGCTTTTGGACATTGAGTGGCATATGTGAGCCACATAAGGCTCAGAGTGGGAATGCTTGTGTGAGAGAGACTCAGAGACATGACGGGCGTGACCAGGACCATCTGCTGCATGGCTTACTGCAGGATTAAACGCTGTGTGTTTGTGCGAGCTTGGCGTGTGCTCCATGTTTGGGGGTTGGGAAGGCGACGGCGTAAACCTTTACCCTCAGCCCTACTGCCCCCTTTTTTTTCCAGATCACTCTGTCCCTATTCAGATTTAGACATAACTGAAGTATCTTCCTGTGTGTGTCGCTGTGCCCTGATTGCTGCCTACACAGAGTGAACCTCCCACTTTTAAAGAACATCTCTGTCTGCTAATGTCCCCCACACACACTGAGGCTGAGCCACAGATCTGATGTAAACACACAGAGCCCACAACCACAGAGGGGCAGTACACATTTGTAATTTAGACCATGATTACTATATATTGTCTGAAAGTTCACCATGTAGTTTTTAGCAGATTGCTTTAATAAAATACCTAAGTAAACATAATCTTTTGTTATTAGACAGGGAAGGAGAGATTAGAGCCTTTTAATGATTTGTGTTCATAAGGCTGTGATGTTTTTATGCTTGAGGTGTAAATATGTTTCAAATATAAACCCACTTCTGATCTATCAATGCTGACATTTTGATTGCTCTTCATTGGCAGAGGGTGATGAAACTGGTATCATGGATGGCCTGTTGGAGGCGCTGCAGTCAGGCGCTGCTTTCAGAAGGAAGAGAGGACCTCGGCAAGCAGGTACCTAAACTCACAGCTGTAGATCCTCACAAGACACGGTCCTTCAGCTTCCTGCCTCACTTAAGACTCAAGTTTCATCACAGATGGACCAACCAGACATAACGTCTGAGAATTTCCGCCCTCCATTTCAATGTGTCTGCATTTGTGTTGACTTTTTTTTCTTCCACACCTTTTTCTTTCACACATCTTCCATGCCTCAGAGGCTAAAAGGGTTATTTTTATTTTTGACTTAGTGGCATAGAGCAAAGCCTCTGTCTTTAAAGGTTGGAACAATAACAAAAGGGTGTAAAATATTTTTACTCAGGACAGAAAAATAAGAATCTAAATGTAGGATGAGGCATGAATAAGATGAGGCTGGGAACCTAAATGAACAAACTACCCATGGAATAAACGGCAAAGGTTTTTTTTCTTTTATAATGGTCTTCATACGTTTATACGCCACATTGGAAAAATATTGTTTTCTTAGTTGTTTAACTTCTCTGGAGTTATTGTAGTCATCAGCTAATCATTTCTTGTAAAATTGAATTCTTGGCAATAAATAAATCTGAAAAATTAGAATTATTTAGATAGAAGGATCCCAGAATAATAATAATAAAAAAAAATTAAGAAAAGGACAGTTATTGACACCTAAGATGATAAAGTATGTTAACTACTGTATATGGAAGCAGGGACAGACGGACATGTTCTCTCTAATTCTCTAACATGGGAAAACAAGAGAACATGCCAGTCAACTATCAGTTGACAGTTTATAAAAAAGTTGACAGTTAATAAAAAAAAAATTAAAATAAATAATTCTCCTAAATCTGTCCACTTTCAAAGCAATATGCTAAAAGTTGTCAGCAGGACTTATTAGGCTCAATGAAGACATGTAGAGCAGAGGTTGTGAACCTATTTAAGGCTTAGAGCTACTTAGTGGAAACTCAGTCATTTGAAGGGCTTCCATTACCAACCTATGAACTAGAGGGGTCAGCATTCACCTAAAAACTTCATGAATAAACACATTTTTATTCTTTCAATTTCTAATTTTCTTTTAGATATTATTTTGAAATCTTTATAACAGCTTAAATGCTTGATTTGATTAATATGATGAAATACTCTATTATTGATTAAAGAAGAAGAGCAATAGAATAAAATAAAATTTCAAGCTTAGCCCTTAGAGTTGTTCTGTTTTCAAAAGATGCTGAGGGCCCCTTGGTGCCCGTTGGCATCACGTTGCTGACCAATGTTGTAAATCGTGCCAACTATGACTGTGAGGATTATTTTAAAGGAGCTAAAGCATAGGTGTCAAGTCTCCAGTCCAACACACCTAAATCAAATAATGGGGTAATCTAGACTCCATGTTGGGGAGCTAATTAATCCATCAGATTCAGGTGTGTTGAATTATGGACAGATCTAAAAGTCTTAAGATACTGCCAACTTTTAGATCTGATGTAGAGGATGCTATGTAACTACAAATTGAGTATATTAATCACACAGGGTTTCGTTGTGAATAAAGGGATGTTATAGTCTGTACTTCTTTGGCTGAGTATTTTGGAATAAGCCTTTTAAATGTGTTTAATACTAAAATGATATAGATTTTCCAATAATTAAACCAGGACAAGTCATTTAGATAATCTTGGTTCCTACTAGAGGTACTTTTTGATGCCTAACTTAAAATGGGGTTAGTTTATTGAGCTTCCCATTAGTGTTATACAGACATAAGTAAAAGTTTTCAAAAATGAATGAATCACTTAACGAATCATTCTATCACTAATCCAAGATACACACATCACACTGCGATCTGATTATTTGTGTGAATTGTGTGGGTAAGATGCGCCAGCAGCACTTTATAGGTCTGCTGTATGGGACCACTTTGCATTTAGAGTGACCTACGATGACGGCGGAAAGAAAGTTGTGGATAAAAGTGCAACAGTGTGCAAGCATTGTGCAACACGTTTTGTTTATGCTAACAGCAACATGACCAACATGTCACGCCTACCCCGAAATCCCACATACTCCGTCAGCGCTCCGCCCCGCTCCAGACCGCCTGCACAAAGCAAAGCCTACAGCCTCTGCTGTGGCTCCCGTCCGCTCCGCTCTGAGTTCCTTGGAGATCGTAGAGGGCATGCGCGAGATGATTAAATTCAAAGCAGCAAAACATGCAGAAATGATCCATGGTTTCTGCGAATCATTAAAAATAATTACAATTCATTAATTATTTATTTTTTCCATTAATTTCATAAAAAAAAAAAAAAGAATTTTCATTAATTTTTTATTATTTTGTTTATTTTTCGGGTTAACAATAAACATATACCGAACTGAACCGAAAACCGTGACCACGAAACCGTGAACTGAACAGAACCGTGGATTTTGTGAACCGTTCCACCCCTTATATATATATATATATATATATATATATATATATATATATATATATATATATATATATCGACTCTTGTCATAGTGGGTTTGAAAAACAATATGGCCTCCCAGTCAGACCCTGAGTGAAATCAGCACTGAAAACACTTTGAACAACTCTGTAACCCGATTCCTTGTTTTAGACTAGTTGTGAGTTAGAAAAAGTCCAGTGGTGATTACCTTTGATGTGTGTGTTCATTCACATGCACATTAGTGTACACTCTGCATTTGCACATAAAGGTTGTAAAAGAGTCTGTGCAACCCGATCCATCCCTCAATAGAAGCCAGATGTTAAGCGTCGGTAGTGTAGGCCAGCTCAAAGCTAGAGGGGTGGTAGATTACACTCTCTTTTTTTTATTATTATGATCTTATTTTATAAACTTCTTTCTGATATTTTCTTTTAATCTCTGAATATATTTATAGATTGTTGTTGTCCCCCTCCAGTATGAAACCACTCTGTGGTCCTCTGTCGACCCCATTCAGGACATTCTTCTGTAATAAACACTCTTGTATTGCGTCCAAACTGACTGAGACTAAAGTGTGGGGCAAAAAGGAGGGAGAAGAGAAAAGAGAGCCAAGAAAAAAATAGGGGCCCTCTCTGGGTTTCACTCACTCAGCCATAACCCTGTTTGGCCACCTTACTCTCCTTTTCAGGAAATAGCTGATCATATTGTGAGAGAGAGAGAGACAAGCTTTTCTCTGCACATTCTGTGGTAGGAAGATCTGGAACGTTTAAGCAGTGGTTTGTGTAACAGTTACTGCCGAATGTCTCTTACCAGACTGTGTCATTTCTTTCACTCTTTCTGAGTTCAGGACTTTCCAAGGCTGCTGTTTTGACACTGAGCTGTGGTTCATTTGTGAGATGTTTATATGATCCCCAGCCATGTTTATAGGATATTTCAACTCATCCATGCCGTGTCTTTGCTGGCAGCAGGGCACAAAATCCTTCACCAACAATAAATGATAGTATTTTGTCTGGATTTTGTAACCAACACTATATATTAAACCCAGTTTGCCTCAGGATGGATCTGGACTATTTACTTCAAACCATTCTGGAAATAAGGAAAATATTTGTGTGGTTGGGACATCCTCAGCGTTGACAGCTCATCAGGGAGTAATTTTAATCAGATGCTGTATGTCATCCTTTCTAGCCTCAGTTATTGTGACACATGATATTCCGCTCTCCCTGGGGCAATAAAACCAGTAAATGATAACACTGTAATCTAAATGCTTATCCCTGCAGCTAAAAGCACTATTAATTTAATCTGTGATGGAACTTTTTCTTTGGATGATCAGATGTGACATAAAAACTTTCCAAAGACCTAATTAGACATTTATGGATTTGAAATATCTTGGAGCTATATTCAATATGTTTTTTTCCCCTCAGCAATCTAAACACATTCCCCCAATCCACAGACAACTTCCAGAAACCTTTCAGTTTTTTAATTCACTAAATGGTTAAGCCAATGTTTTGTAATTACTCCCATATATTATTGACTTCCTGTAGCCCCACAGGGAACAATCCTAGTCTCAAATCATCAGTGGGCATCCCTCCAATCATCTGTTTTTCTGTTTTCTCAAATGTTTTGGTCTTCAGTTCATATCTGCTCAGTTGATGAGGCTGGATGGGCAGTAAATGCAAAGATAAAGTCTTTTATTGAGATTTTTATTTTGATTTAAGTTCAGGCTGTGCCTGGGTAACACAATTACTTTTGCAAACTTTCTGATTCCATTATTTATTCATTTTTAGTTGGAGGACCAGTCATTGCCCTATTCTGGGGACCACTGCACTCTAGAGCAGATGTTTTTATTAATCTAGTTATCTTGAGTTCCTGGTCTGAATGTCATTTTTCTTTCCAAAATTCAGTCAGACTTCCATGTGTGTTTTATTAATTCAACATATACAGCATTTAGAAGCCTGATTGATTAAACACTTCAGTAATCGATAGTGTTGCACAGATACCCATGCCAGTATCGGGCGGGGCCCCTATCCAGCCCTAAAATGATGTTATCGTATCGGCGAGTACCAACAAATAGGGCACCGATACCGTTTTGAGAGCCAAAAGTTTATTCAACTATTGTCACCCATTCCTGGTAGGTAATAAAAAGTTCTAATGGATTCACATTATATTAGTCTTTTTCCTGCTTCACAAAGGTAGGCAGCAGCTTGACAAAGCCATGATGGCATTTTTTTTTTTTTTTTTTTTTTTTTTTTTTTTACATCCAAGTAGTATGCAGTTCTTCATATATATACACACACATCACTCTCAAACAGATGGCATCGGTATTGGCCGATACTGCACAGCCAGGTATCAGTATCAGGGCCAAAAAATGGCATCGGTGCAACACTATTTTTTTTTAAATTTATTTATTTGACAGGGACAGTACAATTAAACATTGCAACCAAACAGGTGGCCGATGTCCAAGTACATAAGGCTTGTAGCCAAGGGCTAATTTGCAGCCTTCGTAATCGATGATCATCTGGAAGCTTGTTGAACTTCCCTAAGACAGGATAAATGTCCCAATCTCCGCTGGGTTTATACTAACTTCTAGGACCAGGTCTCTTCTTCTCTGATTCTACTGTCTGTCTAAACTGCAAATAATGGAGGCTGTAGTGTTTTTTTTTTTTTCAGCAGATTTATGCTGGTCTGGAACATCTGAAGAACAACTTTGAAATAATTGCTTGGTTTCTACTTGGATATGAGCTGTGAGACATCATCCACATACATTATGTTTAAGAAGCTTTGCAAAGAGGATTATTGAAAATGATCCCATTTCCATAGATTGATGGGAAACTTTCTGCAGCAGTAGTACGGTATTTTAGATATAACAGCTTTTACATTAGAGTTAAAGAAATGATGCTAAACTGGTATCAGTGCTTGGTTGGTTCACTTGAAAGCATTGATTAGCTCTAATTTATGTAACAGAAATTAATGCTTAAGCTCTTCTAAGAGGTAGACAGTTAAATCAATTTAATAAAAGCAGACTAACAAATATATTTCAATTGTCCTTTCCTGGCAGAGCAGTTTGGCTCTGGATTGAATCCAGATTATTTTAATCACCATCTATGCAAACATTTGATCTCATTGTACTAATTGTCGATGTTTTAAAAAAGTGTCTGATTATGTAAAGTTTATTTTAAAAGCTTGACCCGGAACACAATAGTTTAAAATGCATTTTAGTAAGGTGTAATTTAGTTTTTACTGTATAATTCAGATATCAACACATAATGATTGGATTTCCTCTTAAGTCTAGATAAAACAGTTCATACTTATTTTATAAGTTTTCATTTAAACCATCATTGATCAGCTGGAAAAATACTCTTTATAACTCATGTTTATTTTTCATTTTCCCAGTTCCTTCCGTTGGTGTTTATTAGATTGTCTTCTCGGAGACTTAGGAGTTTGAAGTCTTCAAATTAAAACGGTTAAAGCGAAACTAAGGTGGTTATAACCTTTCCACATGTCTTTGTTTACTTCTTAGAGCTCCAGGTTTAAAACATTCAAGGTTTTGGGAAATGTTTATCTACTTTGTTTGTAAATTATCTTCCTTTGGTTGGGGAATTTGTATCTTCCTAACAAGGACATTTTGTCTTCCAGATTTATAAATCAGGATACTTTTTATTTTAAGTTAATATTGCCTATCAGTATGTAGAGCCCCCCCTTCCCTGTCTTTCCTCCTCTCACAGCTGCTTTGACTACAAACGTCACTGCTGAGCATTGAAAAACCACAGAGGACCTACTGAGTGTGTTGTCACGCTCATTGTGTCGCTGCAGTCTGACTGAATGGTCTGCCACGAGGCTTTAGAGGGGAAATACCCACCGACCTTTGACCTGTACCTCAGGTCACATTTTGTGTGTTTGTGTGCAAAGAGCAGACTGAATGGGGGGTCCTCAGCTGTCTACCCTCCGTCTGTCTGCCACCCCCCACCTGTAACACAAAAACACACACGCCAGATGCTCGCATGCCAATACAAAGATATGCAAATTGGTAGAGCTGAACGCACGTTCCAGAGGATAGAAGAGCTTCTACAAAACTTTAAAGCTCCCCTATGAGCTTCAGATCTGTAGCTTTAAATGTTTTAACATGTTTTTATAAATTCAGAATAAAGCATTATCAGCTTATTAGTTTTTACTCAGGGTGGCACAGGGATTGTATTTTAGTTTTATCCTGAAGCGAATTAGATACTCAAAATGCTTTGTTCCAAGTGGTGTTTTATACATAGGAGGAATTTATTTTTGGTGATTGGGTGCTGCACCCAGAAAGCTAACATACCGTTGACATAAATAAATACAGGAACATATAATTTGGGAAAAGCATAATGGTATAGGAATGTTATGAGAATGGAGATGAAAAGTGCAGCTTTTTAAAGAGAGAGTACCATAGCAGATATGAAAAAGTTCAACACCATTGATATGGAATAATGTTAAATATTTTGCACATATTCTTTGTTTTTTATTTGTAATGGAAAATCTGTGTGGGGGATCTGTCCTTGTTCATGAGGCTCACTGCAGACAGGAAGAAGATTTTTCTATAATAGAAACTATAATATTATAGCATATAGGCTATGGAATAATATTTGTATTTCCTAAGGCTGTGTGCCGCCTTTACCTCTTTCCTTCTTTTTCCATCTTTCTCTCATGCTGTATTCCTTCCTTCTTTGGTCTCATTTCCAAATCCTGCAGACTATAGAAACCTTGTTCATAGATGCATAGTGCACTTTTAGATTTTAAGGTGATCACAAAGTCTGGATAGCCTGAATGTTTTTTTTGTTTTTTTTTTTGTTAAAATGAATAGGAACCACTGTTTAAGGTAAATGAAGTGGAGGAATGTTGTCTAAACACACTATAGACCCATCTGCTGGGTCCTGACCCTTAGTGGAACATCCAATCAGAGAAGCAACCTCCTGACAAAGTACCAATGGTAAAAGAGCGGAGAACATAAAAAGCATAGCAACAATAGAGGCACACGCTGGCTCTGCAGTCTGCCCTTTGACAGAAAAACCCACACCAGCTGAAGGGAAGCTTTCACAGATGCTCACAAGCACCAGCACCCATACAGAGACGTGAAGCAGGAACTGCCCAGGAGAAAAAGATCATCCATTAAGCTGTAGCTGAAAAACAGTGAGAACAATGAAGTCCTACTAACCATTTCCACCAGTGGCAGAAATGCTTCATGTTTTGACATCAATAGCTTCCCCAACAGCTTGTAGTGCTGCTAGATGACATCACCATTTCCCACAGTCCTCTGCTCTACAGCAGGGGTGTTTTACCCACGGTAACCTGAGGATGGCGATATGCATCCCTGACAAAATGAAAACAAGCTCTGCCTGCATCTGCAAATACCCCATTATGTGAGCCGTCAGACCGTCATTATGTTGCCCTTTGTGTTTCTGCTCCATAAACAGCCTCCAACACACAGCAGAGGGTTGAAACCACATCTTACTCCTCTGTCAGACTTTCCTATAATCTGGTAAAGTCGTTCTTCAGGAACAAATAGTTTGTTTTATAAGAAATTGGAAAACACAGGAAAACAGAGCAGATTTAAGTTTAAAGGCCTTAAATACACCTGAATTAAAGACAATTATCTGAAATAAAGAACTGATGAGAAAACCCCTCATCCTTTAGGTGTTCAGCTACTGACTCTGGGAGTCACTTTTGATGTTAGAATACTATTTCAATTTATTTGTCACGCTCTGTTAGATCATTTAGTTTTCTTTTAGTGAGGTGTTTTGGTAAACATTAAGTGTTTGTTTTCTTTACATCTCTAAATGAAACTATTGTCAAATTTAACAGGCAAAGAAAAAAATGACAACTAATTTCAGTCAAAGAAACAAAACAAAAGCCTTCAAACACCTTTTAGAAAGAATGAAGATCTAATTCCTGTATAAAAGATGTCCAGATGTGACGTGTGTAAAAGTGAAGGATGAATTACTGCAGTAATCTACCTGAGTAAAGCTTCAGAGCCTCTCTCATCCAAACCTTTATTGGTTTAAACATGCTCACCTTCTTGTTCATCAGACCTACAGCACATTGTACAGCAGATCCTTATCTCCCTCATCAGGTTCTCATTATTTCGTCTCCTGCCGCGTAATGTTAGCCTTTTTTCTCTCAGCTTTGTGCGCCGCAAAGCACCCTACAGTGTGCAACATTCATCAGTAAACAGACCATCAACAGCCTTTGTTGTCGGCCCCAACAGAGCCTGCAAATGTGCAGCAGCCACTCTGCCTCACGATGCAGCCATGGATCATTTAGTCAAAATTAGAGCTGGTAATAACATCCTATATGCATGCCGACTGTTTTTGTGTTGATAACGCATGGTGAAAGACTACTGTAGTGAGTTTGTGCTTCAGTTTACTGAAAACCTAAATGCCCACAGGCAGAGAGGTAATTGGATAAAGTTTGGAATTTATCAGGACTTAGTTTAAAGTTTTGGACTAAATCTGGATGTGCAATCTGCTTCATTTCTAAATATTTTCTAATTTTAAAAGCCTCTAATAAGAATAGAAAAAAGATCTTACAGAGTAACAATCTAAACTTAAAGAATTAGGGAGCTTAACCACCATCTCTTTTAGAACATGGCTGCAAATCAAGAGTTAATTTCAATTTTGTTAGTAGAACATGATCCTCATTTTGTGCTTTTTAAAATGACCCTAGCCCTGACCTTGTCCACAAATAGAGTTCCTTTCAGTTGTGTTTCTTATGTGATTGTTTTAAAAGCAGTTCAGATCCAAACTTTTTTCTGTTTTTCTGTTTGGCAATTTAATTCCTAGTGTCTTTATAAACAAATGCATGAAAAATGTCTCTATGCAATATTCTTTGTAAGGTTAGAGCCTCTATTTGCTTGGGGAAAAAAAGGATAAAAAAAAAGTATATATTTATCATTTTATTCTATTTTATTTTTTACATTTCTGTTTTGGTTGTTTTTGTTATTTTGTCTAAATCTGTCCATTTGCTGCTCTACTTCCTCTTCCTCTCTGGCTTTACCCTCCAGAGGAGGTGGAGGAAGATGAAAGAAGAGAAGCTGTGGTGACAACCTTTCCTCAGCGGGTTTAAACATGTAGGACGGGCTCCTTACACGCACATGTGAAGACACCACGCTTTCTTATGGTTTTTAGGTCATTTGCATAAGATCTAATTAGCACATTTATAGGTGAGACGGACTGATTTAGATAAAAATAGAATATTTCCAAAGAAGGGTGTTTATGAAGGGGGGAAAGAGGGAAGGTGACTGCTACTTTAACGGTTTTGCTGATTTGTTCAGCTGAGATGCTAATGAAGCTCAAACGACAGATCTATACGTTTTTCTCCTTTCTGTAGATTCCATTTTGTCTCTGTCGCAGCTGGTTCTGGAAACCTGCTCGGTAAATCTGTGTGGAGTTCTGTTTGTGTGTGTTTCTTGCCTAATCTATCTAAAGTTTTTTTTTTTTTGTTAGCCATGGTTTATCTGCATGTCTACAGTACTTCCCTTTTTTTTTTAAGGATTGACGTTTGTTTTGGTTTTGCTTTGTTTGCTCAAGGAGTGAAGACCTCTAAACATTCACCAGGTATAAAATAACAGCAAACACACAAGCACAATCTCCCACTGACCTATATAACTCAAAATGGCTGCTGCTGCTGCACAGCTGTCGTCCTACGCAGCAAAGGACAGTAGAGAGTAGGCAGAGGAAAGGAGCGATGAGGCGGCTGCTGTCTGTGAGGATGTAAGCAGGTAGATAAATATAAAGACAGCATCCTCAGGGTCTAATCCGTCATGCCATGCACTTGAATTTTCCTTCTTTTTTGTGTCACTCCTCTCGTCATTCCTTTCATCTTATTCCCTCTCTGACTCAAGTCTCTGTTACCATTTTCATCTAATTTTCATTCATCCTTCCATGTTTAATCTTCCCACAGAATGAATCATCCTGCTCTGCATGCTCTATAACCTGCTGCTTTCCCTCTTGGATTCACTGCACATCATCTCCTGCTTTATTCCTCTCATCAGCCCCACTTTTCTCCAACATATATTATGTCCTATTTTCTCATGCTTATTGCTCTACTTGATCAGGAACAGATGGACTTTAATCCAAAACTAGCAATAGGTTGCTCCATTTACACATTTTCTATATAAACTGATCTGTTGTGCTTCGTTTTGTCCCAACTAAAGCTGTATATCTGCAGGGAATTATGCAGTTTCATACTTACTTGGTCATCTAAGTCGTCTTTGGAGTTTGCTGCACAGTAACCAGGGTTCTTAAGCAGCCTGGAAAAATATGGAATTGGACTATTTTCCAAGTCTGGCAGTTTGCGGGGAAAAAAAAGAAGCCTTTGGTTTCTATTAAATAGTTTTAATTTGCAAACATTTGTGTTCTTAATTGGTTCATCTTTTTGTCTAAGTATCATTTTACTTTATAGACTGCAGTTTGTGTCATCAATCCATCTATCCTTCTGTCCCTGCATTTTACTTCAGCTTATGTATCCTCCAATTTTTTAAATTAGTTAACCAATCCATCTGTCTGTCCAACATCCATCCATTTGTGCAGCTTTTCTTTGCTGTGTTTTAGTTTTAACAGTTTTCCATAAATTCAGTGAATTGTTTTATTTACACTTTTAAATGGTTTAAGAGAGGAACAAAAAATAGAAGTTTAGATTCTTGGAAAGTTCAGAATGAGCAGAAACCCTGGTTAGACTGTCTGAAAGTGCAGACTCATTGTGGCGTTTCTGTTTTGTCTCATTTTGTTCTTTTTTTTTCTGTCCCAGCCAACCACCGGCGAGCTGGTCATGCAGTGACCAACATCCTGGCCAAAGAGCTGATGCAGGAAGACGCACCTTCATCCAGTAAATTACCCACAAAAAAGGCAAAGACTGAAATGGAGGAGCCGAAACATGAAGGAGCAGAATCCTTAGAGGACTTACTGGAAGGTGTTCATTCTCGCTCTAATTAGGCTTCCAAGTACAGAAAGTTATTTTTTTTTACAGTGACAGCAGATTGTTATGCAGAACAGGGGTCAACATCAACGTGACATTAGATCACTGCAGTTTCTCTCATCCCCTACCCTGCACAGACCAATATTCAGGACTTCTTCTCTGTTTTGGGTTGTGTTGATGGAGGGAGGAAGAACGCCTCCTCACCAGCCTCTGAATGTTTGCCAATTTCTGTCTGAAGCATATGCACCTACATGTTAAACTTCATCAAAGGGTATTTTCAGTCTTTCCCAAAGACTTACTCAGGACTGAAACCCAGACTTGGAATTTCAGAAACCTCCCACCAATAGTTATGACTTGAGTAATGAAAATTTTTTGGATTATGTCTTTTCTTTCACCCTCAACGATGAAACCTAATCCTTTGTAACATTTTAACATACTGTACATCACTGTGTAATGTTTTGTCCACCTGTTTAATTGAAGTGCCAATCAGTCTCATCATTTCATTCATAGGTTAATTCATTCGCACTGGATATCACTGAACTTCACTTGGGTTTATCTAGAGGACTGTTTATTTTACTGGGGTGTTTCCAATTAAATACCTTAACTGTATGAGTAACATTTGCATAGATACCAAAAATATTTTTGAAAGGGGGTTTACCATGCATACTGTAGCCTGGTGGTTAACATTCCTGCAGTTTTTTGTTTTGTTTTTGTATACAAGAAAGTCTGAGTGTGAAATTAGCTGCCTATATTTAGTTTTGTGTCCACAAATCTTGGTGTGTGTGTGTTTGCATGCAAGTGGGTGTGTGTTGGCATCTATAATTACTGTACAACACCAACTAGGCTGTCATGAATGATGATCTCGTGGTCTTTCTGTTGAGAATATAGCACACACTGGAAAACAGCCCAGAAACTGCTGAGACAACCGTCTGCATCCGTTCTCTCACTTTTACTCCTGCTCCCACTGAACTGTCGACTCTGAACGTCTGGCCTCGCTCCTGTTGGTATTCTGCAGCCCACAGCAGACATGTTGCTATGATGTCGGTGGTGAGACTTTGACAGGAAGCCCATCAGGTGATGTGAGCTGTGTGCAGTGTTTGCTCCTATGCAAATCTCTCAGTAGAGCCTCCAGCTCAGCTCTTTGCAAGCCAGTCTGGGCCGCGTCGATGTGGTGTATCCTGTACAAATGTATGTTTAATTTTTGTTTTTATTCTGGGAGACAGCAGCACTTAAACATCCTCAGATAAATTCCACCAAAGCACTTGAGGTGTAATATCTGATCTTGGATCTAGTGCTTTGTTTAATCTTTAACACTGATTTAAACACCCAGTAAACTGCTGCACCTGCACAAACATCTGATTGCTGTAGTTACACAGGTATAACTGCTGTTATTGTTATTTGCTGTGTTTAGGAAGCCAGCACCAGAAGATTGTAAGTTTTCCCATATAAAGAACACCACTGGAACATTCTGCCTGATCTGAGTTATTTACCCTTTTTTCCCTATAATTTTTCTTGTTTTTTTTGTTTTTTTGTTTTTTTTAAGAGATTTTGTTTCTAAATAACCTTTTACAGTCATTTTAATGTATGGGAATTGATGTTTTTTTTTTTTTCAGCAATTGCTTAATGCACGTTCTGTTAATTTTGAACAAATAAAATGTCTTAAATAATTTTATGTGATTGGCTCTTTTTTAACTATTTCTACAAAAAAACAACAACCCTGTAACATGTTCAGTTTTAAAACGAGCCCTTCCTTTGGGCTGTAAGTAAAATGATTGTAAAGCATATCCCTCCAGCTTAGCTCCCTCCTCTCATGTAAACACATCAAGCTGTAAAATCCCAGTCAGTGCAGTCTCTACTTCTGTCGTTTTACAGCCAAAAGGCAGCAGAAGAATGAATAAACAGTGGAGTTGGTTATTTTTCCAGATAAATCCAAAGATTTTCCGTGGCTCCACTGTTTCCAGAGATATTTTTCCAGCACTGATCGCCAGTATTCAACAGGACACCCCCTCTTTGTGTCAGTATGCAGTCAGAGATGGAAAATTCAGATTCCAGTTTTTCAGCTATTCTTGGTTTCAACAATTCTTTTAGTGTCATTGATAGGCATTTCCTTTCTGTTCAACTGCTTAACTGCTGTTTCTCTTGTTTTTAATGAACATGTCTTAATCAAAATGAATACCTACATTTGTTGAGTAGCAGCCAATTTGTTCAGAAAAAATGGACTGCAAAGGATTAACTGCCTTTTATTTAGATAAACTTCTCGCGAATCTTCACATGATCAGCAATTTCTGGAAAAACTACCACAGATTTTGTATTTATCAATGCAACAGTAGGTTGCAGATGCAATGTTTTTAATTTTCTGCAAATCGGCTGTGATGTAAGATTATGTGCTGTGCTGAATGAAAATGATCTCAACATATTCTGTTTAAAAGTTAAGGATCATCTCTTTTACTAAGCAGAACAAAGTAAAGCCTGATGGTGCCAACATGGTTTCCAATACGACACTGAAAGCTTTTCTCTTTGTGGTGCAAACTTCTTTTTTTATTCATTATAATGAGAAATATCAATTCCCCACTGTTTAAGTGATTGTTTATTATTCAAATCAGCTGAGCTTCCACCCAAAAACTTTAGTGGAAATATTTATAAATAAAACCATTTTATATTTTGGAACAGCAACCATATGTACATCTTATTGTATTTGTTTCTCTCTTCCTTATCCTCAGCTCTTGTTTCCAGAGGTAGAGTGAATCCTGTTTCTTTCCAGGGGGAAATCATTTATTTAAAGACCCTTTCTGCAGGCTGCACCTAGTTTCTCCTTATATGCTTTTCATTTTAAAGAAAGGGCAATAAATCTTGTCCTGTGTTCACATTTCCTGATCTCTTAAATTTGCCTGAAAACTTTATTTAATCATGTTACTGTTTTAGTTAGGCTTTTTCAATGAAAATTGTAAATTCTGACAACTTCGCAAAGATTTCTCTGTTGATTAGGCAATAAATTTGTAAAGAAAGCTGAGCAACACATTAAAAATACAGGTGCTGGTCATAAAATTAGAATATCATGAAAAAGTAGATTGATTTCAGTAATTCCATTTAAAAAGTGAAACTTGTATATTATATTCATACATTACATACAAACTCATATATTTCAGATGTTTATTTTGTTTAATTTTGATGATTACAAATGACAACAAATGAAAATCTCAAATTCATCATATCAGAAAATTAGAATATTACTGAAGACCAATAAAAACAAAGGATTTATAGAAATGTTGGCCAACTGAAAAGTATGAACATGAAAAGTATGAGCATGTACAGCACTCAGTATTTAGTTGGGCCTCCTTTGGCCTGTATTACTGCAGCAATGCGGCGTGGCATGGAGTCGATCAGTCTGTGGCACTGCTCAGGTGTTATGATAGCCCAGGTTGCTCTAATAGTGGCTTTTAGCTCTTCTGAATTGTTGGGTCTGGTGTATTGCATCTTCTTCTTCACAATACCCCATAGATTTTCTATGGGGTTAAGGTCAGGAGAGTTTGCTGGCCAATTAAGAACAGGGATACCATGGTCCTTCAACCAGGTACTGGTAGCTTTGGCACTGTGTGCAGGTGCCAAGTCCTGTTGGAAAATGAAATCTGCATCTCCAAAAAGTTGGTCAGCTGCAGGAAGCATGAAGTGCTCTAAAACTTCCTGGTATGTGGCTGCGTTGACCCTGGACCTCAGAAAACACAATGGACCAACACCAGCAGATGACATGGCACCCCAAACCATCACTGACTGTGGAAACTTTACACTGGACTTCAAGCAACGTGGATGAAGTGCCTCTCTTCTTTTCCTCCAGACTCTGGGACCTTGATTTCCAAAGGAAATGCAAAATTTACTTTCATCAGAGAACATGACTTTGGACCACTCACCAGCAGTCCAGTCCTGTTTCTCTTTAGCCCAGGCAAGACGCTTCTGACGCTGTCTGTGGTTCAAGAGTGGCTTGACACAAGGAATGCGACAGCAGAAACCCATGTCTTTCATACGTCTGTGTGTGGTGGTTCTTGAAGCACTCACTCCAGCTGCAGTCCACTCTTTGTGAATCTCCCCCACATTTTTGAATGGGTTTTGTTTCACAATCCTCTCCAGGGTGCGGTTATCTCTCTTGCTTGTACACTTTTTTCGACCACATCTTTTCCTTCCCTTCGCCTCTCTATTAATGTGCTTGGACACTGAGCTCTGTGAACAGCCAGCCTCTTTAGCGATGACCTTTTGTGTCTTGCCCTCCTTGTGCAAGGTGTCGATGGTCGTCTTTTGGACAACTGTCAAGTCAGCAGTCTTCCCCATGATTGTGTAGCCTATAGAACTAGACTGAAAGACCATTTAAAGGCTTTTGCAGGTGGTTTGAGTTAATTAGCTGATTAGAGTGTGGCACCAGGGGCCATCAATTTTGAACCTTTTCACAATATTCTAATTTTCTGATATGATGAATTTGAGATTTTCATTTGTTGTCATTTGTAATCATCAAAATTAAACAAAATAAACATCTGAAATATATGAGTTTGTATGTAATGTATGAATATAATATACAAGTTTCACTTTTTAAATGGAATTACTGAAATCAATCTACTTTTTCATGATATTCTAATTTTATGACCAGCACCTGTAGATTGGAGTCTCTTCTTTGAACCCTTTACCTGTCAAAAATAATAAAAAGAAAAAAGCGCTCCACAACAGCACTTATATATATATATATATATATATATATATATATATATATATATATATATATAAACTGTTTTCTCACCCCTCGTGGGGTGGTATGTGTCATCCTCAAGCTCGGGTCCTCTACCAGAGGCCTGGGAGTTTGAGGGTTCTGCGCAGTATCTTAGCTGTTCCTAGGACTGCGCTCTTCTGGACAGAGACCTCTGATGTTTTACCTGGAATCTGCTGTAGCCACTCTCCCAGTTTGGGGGTCACAGCCCCCAGTGCTTCAACAGCTGGTCAGACTAACAACATTTTATCTAAACACACCCATTGCAATATTTTGTTATAGCCACTCAAAGTAGAAATACAAGTTGAGGAAGGCTGCATATGCACCTTAATGTCAGCTTGACTTAGGTAGAATAACTTGGTCCTAACCTGTTTATATGCATGCTGATCTTTTATTCCTATTCTGCTAAACCTGATCAAAATATTTGGCATGACATGTTTACATGACGCACCTTTTCCGATTGTGTTCATGTACACATATGGACGTAAGGACCTTTGTTTAATTTAAAGTCCACAGTAGTCACAGAAATAAATTTGACAAAAGTAATAAATAAAACAATACAAACGTGAAAGTCAGACATTGTTTTTAATCTAACAGAATTTTTTTTTTTTAATAGTCGATATCAGGAAATGTGAAAGAAAATTATAGACAAGCATGTTAATGGTTAAGGTTATAAGACTGTCTCCAATCTGCTACATATATTAGCCACATATATTATTCAGAAATGTAAAAACCCATGGGATAGTAGCCGATGTCCGGGACGCAGCTGCAGGAGAAAAACTGAAGAGACGGATGATTTGAATGGTAATAAAAGAAAACCGAAAGAGATTAAAGGGGAACTTCAAGCGCAATGAACATATATTTCTTCTGGACAGAGACCTCTGATGTTTTACCTGGAATCTGCTGTAGCCACTCTCCCAGTTTGGGGGTCACAGCCCCCAGTGCTCCAATTACTACTGGCACCACTGCTGCTCTCACTTTCCACATCTTTTCTAGCTCCTCCTTCAGTCCTAGGTATTTATATATATATATATATATATATATATATATATATATATATATATATATATATATATATATATAGATTTTTTTCAAAATGCTATGTCAGGCATAAATGACACGAGTTCAGTGTTTGGAGCTTGTTTTATAGTAAACATCTTGCAGAGTTTGCCTCACTTTCTCATGCATTCTTCATTGAGCTAAAGCTTCCTTTCACCTAATTAGCAGGACCGGTTAACACCACCAGAAAAACCACAGCTTCCTTTAATCCTTTATGACCTTCCGCTTGGTTCACCAACATGTACACCAGAGGGCTTCTGGCTCCACACTAAAAAAAAAAAAAAAAACCTACCTCAGAATATTCATTAAACATATTTTTCAGGATTTCTGTCATTCCTCTGGATTCTTAGAACAAATACAGAAAATGTTGATTCTTAAAAATCTGATCCTTAAACTAAAAAGGACTGGAAAAGGAGTCTTTGTACAATCCTCCTCTGAATGTTAAGTAAAAGGTTTTAAGACATTTATCTTTATAATATTGGTTCACTTTAAGCATCCATGATTTGTTGGTGAAAAAAAGACGCATCTTGATATGGATTGCACATGAACAAATTTAAGTTGTGAAGATTAACTTTGTCTGGTAAAACATGTCTGTTTATATAACAATTAATGTGCCCATTCTGCTTTGAAAATCCAAAATGCCAATATATTGATCTTTGTTCATCAGTGGCAGCTGTTTTGGCCTTAATGAAATTAACAACAGCTACACTTAAAGAGTAAAGCTGAGAGGACCCTTTAAAAAAAAAAAGAAAAGAAAAAAAACATTTTACCAATGGTCACATGCATTTCCTCTCTCCATAATTTTTCTCTTTGGCCATCTGTCAGTATAGATGCATTTGATCAGAGTCATTGTCAATATTGGCAGCATAAGGCTTTGCATGGACAGAATGTTTAGGTTCATCAAACACAACCAGGTACACCTCATGCCCCTTTTCCGCAAATTTTCAAATGTTTCCATTGCTGCTTTTTCCTTATCGGTACCTGCTTTTTTTCAGCCCCACTAATACCTGATCATACCTACCCCTTATTAAGGGGCACCACAAATGGGGCATAATAAACTATAAAGGACCCCAGTAGCTGTTTACATGTCTGAAATGAAGATGTTTGGATTAAAGAAACCAAAAATGATAGGACTGTACAAAAGTTCATAAGTGCATAAGTAATCAGAATAAACAGCTGGTCAGACTAACAATATTTTATCTAAACACACCCATTGCAATATTTTGTTATAGCCACTCAAAGTAGAAATACAAGTTGAGGAAGGCTGCATATGCACCTTAATGTCAGCTTGACTTAGGTAGAATAACTTGGTCCTAACCTGTTTATATGCATGCTGATCTTTTATTCCTATTCTGCTAAACCTGATCAAAATATTTGGCATGACATGTTTACATGACGCACCTTTTCCGATTGTGTTCATGTACACATATGGACGTAAGGACCTTTGTTTAATTTAAAGTCCACAGTAGTCACAGAAATAAATTTGACAAAAGTAATAAATAAAACAATACAAACGTGAAAGTCAGACATTGTTTTTAATCTAACAGAATTTTTTTTTTTTTAATAGTCGATATCAGGAAATGTGAAAGAAAATTATAGACAAGCATGTTAATGGTTAAGGTTATAAGACTGTCTCCAATCTGCTACATATATTAGCCACATATATTATTCAGAAATGTAAAAACCCATGGGATAGTAGCCGATGTCCGGGACGCAGCTGCAGGAGAAAAACTGAAGAGACGGATGATTTGAATGGTAATAAAAGAAAACCGAAAGAGATTAAAGGGGAACTTCAAGCGCAATGAACATATATTTCGATCACACCATCAATTTGAGACAAAGTGGACTCACTATTGATGAAAATGAATAATCAAAAATCCAGGCTAAAATTTGCTAAATGTTGACAATCTGCAAAGCTTTCAGGAGAATGTCAAAAACTTAACTTTTTGCCAAGGCACACCAGCTCTATGTGAACAGAAAAAAAACTAAAGTCTATTAAGAAAATAACACTTTTCCTAATCTGAAACATGCAGGAGAATCTGTTGTGCTCTGCAGTTGCTTTGCTTTGCACATGTTATCTTTAATCTCTGTAGGAAAAAATCTCAACACTATCAAGGGATTCTAGAGAGAAAAGTGCTGGTCAGAGTTCGATAGCTTGGTCTTACCTGACAGTCAAAAGCATAATGACCAAAAACACACAGCTAGAAACAGCCAAGAATGGCTACGAAGAAAATTTTGGACAATTCAAAATGGCCTTCTATGACCCCTGACCTGAATCCTTCTGAGCATCTTTGGAAGGAGCTGAAACATGCTGTCTGGAAAAGGCTTCCTTCAAACCTAGGAAGAATGGAGCAGTTTCCTCATGAGGAGAAAGAGAAAAAAAACCTGCTGAGAGGAGCAGAAGTCTCATTGACATTTACAGGAATCCTTTAATTGCAGTAACTACCTAAAAAGTTTGGAAAACAAAATATCAAGGTAAGGGTAGCAATATTTTTATCCAGGCCTGTTTTGCTAAAATCATTCACTTGAAGCATGGTTGAAAATCAATGTCTGACTTTTATCTGTTCATTTTCATAAAATTTGTATTTATTACTTTTGCCAGATTATTTCAGTAACCATTGTCTGTTTTCCTTTCATTCAATGATGGCTACAAACCATTTTCTCCACGTGTGCAAAGGTAGCTACTAGTGCTCTGAACAGGATAAGGGAGGAGATACCACCTACCCCCCCGCTCACCTTGTGGCATCTCATATGGACCATACTCATAGCAGGTGGGGAACAAACAAACTCTTCGTCGCTTCAATAACATTTCAGCAAATTGGACTATCCTAGCGCATATGATTTTATTACCAATCCACATTCTCTGTTGTTGAATTAAGTCCTTTCGTAAATTTAATTTTCCTTTTATCAAATCATGTGGCATTTCATTTTTCATATGAAACCCCCCATTCTCTTTTGATATTCTCCAATTTAAAGGTGGTCTGATGTTCCTTCAAAGAGTTTTCTTTTTATGAAGTAATTTTCTGTTCTCTTGACATCTCCTTTCTCTGCAGTATCAGCATGTTTCTGGAACAGATCATCTTAAAACAACCTTTTGAATGGGTTGGGTTGGCTGGGAAGTAAAGGGTGTGGCACCAAAAGCACCATACCACTTAAACCTACACACAGCTACTTTTAGCTGCAACAGGAACATAGAGTTCAAAAGCAGCTTTGTTTTGCTGTTCTTTCTCACAATAAAATATTTATATTTTCCTAATTGCTAAGAAATGTAGATGAACAATTCTTGACATTGTAAGTAAAACTAGAAACAGTCCTGGTTTAGACTCAATTGGTAACACCCCACCCTCACCTTATATAACTCTATTAACTGAGATCTAAAACAATGGTTCTGCAGTTCATTCTAATGGTCCTGAATTAAGTAACTTAATTTAAACTTGTGCTGTGGGTGACAGAAACTGAGCAGAGTGGTGAAAAGTTTGTTGCCTATAACTTTAAAAGTTTAGTATAGTCAAACAATTATATTTTAGAGAAAGAGAATGCAGTGTCTCAATATTTACATGTTTAAAAATGTTTGATACCCCCAAATAAAAGGAACTGAAAAGGTAAAAGTTAGTAAACAGAGTCCATCTAACTTTGTTACAATCACATTTGTTCTGTTGAAGCCTGTAGAGTTTGTGAGAAAATACAGTAGGACCTAAATGCCTCCACATATATCAAGAGAAAAAGTGTTTTCTGCAACAGAAATAAAACTATTGGATTCTTTTCTGGTGAACAAGTTATTGACAGAACCATGCTCTAACGCGGTACACATAAATGTGTGATTATTCAGAAATTTAAAAATGGCTATGGTTACTACATTTATAGATTCTGCAGAGCGAGTGACTTACAACATGTGGATCTACCAGGAGTTAGGTTCTGCAAAGTATTGACACAGGAGGGCAGAATATATATGCACACCACACTTTTCAGATCTTATTTGTAAAAAGAAAAGAATATGTCTTATTTTTCTTCGATTAACCGTTATGCATTACTTTGTGCTTCTTCATCCTTTAAAATGCATCCAAAGTTTTTGTTATAATTTTCAGTATAATACTTTATTTGTTTATTCTCTTAACTCTATCACCTATTCTGTTATTTTTATACATTTTTCTAAGGTCCACATTGTTTGACCACTTCTGATATGACCTTTTGCCGCTGTAACACCACAATTTCCCCATTTTGGGACAATAAAGGGATTTTCTATTCTATTCTATATTGAATTTTTTTATGAGGTAGCAATAGCTTAAACAGTACTACAGAAATTATGTAACGAAGAGTAAACCTAGATTAAAAAAAGAGCAAATAAGTCAACAAAACATCTGATTATACTGAGAAGGTTTGCCGCAGGGAGTGATTCACTGAAAACCCTAACTCTCTAAACTAAACACACAGGCCTCTAAACCTTAATTTTTTAACGAGGGAACAGAAATTTTTTTCTTTTTTTCTTCTTTTTTTTTCTGTGCGCCTCCCAATTACTTTTTCATTTTTTTATGTTTGCCTGATGAAGTAGCAGGAAAGTCTGGGCTATTTTAACAGGGATCTGCCTCTATGTGTGGTGCTACAGTACGCTTGTTCTTGCGACCTTATGCATCACTTGTAAAAGAGCAAGCCTGTGGATACCTGCTGCCCAGCTTAACAAAATCAAGTATTAAACAGTCATGATGCGAGGTGTTTGTTTTCAGTTAAATCTTTCAAGGAATGTGTTAGATCATTAAAATACAATACATTTATAGAGATAATCAGAATTGAAATGTTTTATATGTAGATAGAGGACAGCTTTCTGACTGATCACACAAAGGTTTGTATTTGAGGTTTGCTAGCAGCTACTCAGATTAGGCTCAGTTTCAATAGGGGTTTCTGAAAAAAGGAGCATTTTTACAGTTTAATAAATGTTTACATGTTAAAATAAAAAGAAGAGTTATCTTTACTATTCATTCCTCTTTGCTAGATTCTGCAAGGGGAATAAATTAAGCTTAAGAGAGAAATATAAAAACCCAACATTGCATTTCTTTTCCTAAGCGAGTGCCTGGAGGATTTGCTGGTATATTTTACTCCATTAAACTGTCCAGATCTGTTTCAGGTTTAATAGTTTTGCAGCCGTTGGTACATTTTCTTTAAGCACCATCTACAAGCAATAGAAATCAGGATTGGTTCTATAATGGAGAACTGGCCAGGTCCTGCTGCAGCAGCAAATTTCCCAACCATGACACATCCATCTATATGTTTTACACTGTTGGCATGAGATTAGTTTCTTGAAATCCTCTGTTTACTTTATGCCAAACATGTCATCTGTTCTGGTGTCAAAAAGATTCTGTTTTAGTATCTTCTGTTAAAAAAATACCAACCCGGAAAACCTTTCAGATCCTGCTTTTAGTCTTAGTTCTCTCTAAAAAATATTGAACTAGACTAGATTATTTTATAAAAGGCAAATGTTGAGATCAGTTTTCAGTGTTAAGTTGTTTGTATAACTTCACCTGTGCGTGGGAATTTTTAAAATCCATTCCCCACTCTGATAAGCTGCTATAATCTTCTCTCTGAAGCCTTCAGAGGACATTTTCAGTCTTCTCTCTTACTTTGAAAGTCAGGGGTGCACTCTACCAAATGCCTGAGATTTGAAATAGACAAACCTCCTTGAAAATACATAGTTATGATCCTTTAACCTTGTGTCACTGTTTATAAAGCCATATATGTTTTTAGAAATTTCACTTTCAATAACTGGGCCGGTCCTGATAAATTCCCTATCAGATGTTGTATTTAAGAAGGTATATTTTGTTCTGTTTTTATTAATCTATAATATATTTTTCAGTTTCAGCATTTTTTAGACTTTCAGATGTTACCCAGATGAATTTCACATGCCTTTTAGTAAAACTGGATGTTTTTACAGGGGAAACAAGACATAAATACGTAAGTAAAAATATTAACTTTGCAGTTTTTGGATATGAGGGTTAGCTGTGATTGGATCTATATAGATATCTCATTACCATGAGTTTCAGCTCAGCCTGGTTCCCAGACTCCATTGTGACATTCAGAAGAGCTAGAGGAGATTTGCATGCATGTGTCAGTGTGTTTGTGGGTGTGTGGGTGTGTGTTTACGCTGTTAAATGTGCGAAGGGGGTCCACAAGAAAAAAGAGCTCAGAACAAAAGAAAAGGGGGCAGTATAATTGGCTTTGGCAGGACCAGACGACACAATGACAACGCATTGATAGAGGAATGAACTCCAGGGAGCTGGGGACCAATGGAGGAACAGGAGGCTGTTTTCCAGGGCCTCTGATTGGCTGAACAGGGAGGCTGTCGGTCTCCAGGTAGCAAAGTGAATCTCTGAGCATATCTGCCACCCCTGCTGGAGGAGGGAGGGAGTGTTGGAAGAGATGTGACCTCAGCTTTACGGAAACTAAAGCAATACATTCACATACAAATAACTTGTAGTCTTATGTTCTGCATCATCTTTTCTCCTAGTTCCTCATTCTAATTAGTCTAAACTCCCTTCAGCCAGAGATTTATGTTTAATGTGTTTGCATATCTTCAGCTAACCTTAGCATCAGGACTCTGAAATTCTGAAATCAATGTGTTTAATTTGGCTGTAAACCTTCCACTTTCATTCTCTCTGTCTCTTTCTAAGAACAGTGGAATTTAAATGAGATGCTCTTCAGCATTTCTGCTGCTTGAGAGGAGAACTCTGCTCATTTGTAGTACTAAAACCGACTCTTAATGACTACTAATAAAATTAAATAAGATGTTGGCAGTACATTATTTAAATGCATCACTATTTAATCATCATTAAAGAGGGTCTTAATACGATAGTGGCACTTTGGCAATAGTACTATTGCCAAATGTCCAATCATAGTTCAATTTGAGGTATTTGCAAACACAGAAGCAATGACTTTGAAGGATTCTTTAGAAGCAAAATAATTTCTATTAGAATATAATAGTTTTACTTCTGATAGGGATTACTTCATCCTTAGTAATTGAAAAACTATTGTGGATAGCAAGAACCTGATCTGTACAGAAACCATCCATCCATCCATCCATCCATCCATCCATCCATCCATCCATCCATCCATCCATCCATCCATCCATCCATCCATCCATCCATCCATCCATCCATCCATCCATCCATCCATCCATTTTCCATCACGTTTTATCCCAGCTTTAACCCAGCTGGGGTTGCGATGAGTGCTGGTGCCTATCTCCAGCTGTTTATGGACGAGAGGTGGGGTACACCCTGGACAGGTCGCCAGTCCATTGCAGGGCAACACAGAGAGAAACATGAAAAACAACCATACATGCACCTAACCCTAACCTAAGGTTAATTAAGAGAAGCCAATTGATCTAACGGTCATGTTTTTGTTCTGTGCGAGGAAGCCGGAGTACCCGGAGAGAACCCACACATGCACAGGGAGAACATGCAAACTGCTTGCAGAAAGACCCCAGGCCAGGAATCCAATCCGGACATTCTTGCTACAAGGCAGCAGTGCTACCCACTGTTCCATTGTGCAGCCCGTATAGAAACCATTTAAGTCCATTTAAACTTTCTGAGCTATAAAAATCTGCTAAAATGTTGAACCCAATCCCAGAACAAAATTTAGTGAGTGTTCTCTTAGATCACTGCACATCGCAGGTCATGATTAAACTATGCTTAGGAGCCTGTAATATAGTAAAAGATTTAGCTTGGGAAACCTTCACTTGATCAAGATAACGTGATATATGAAATAAATATTTCTCATTTTTATGCCTTGTCTAAAATTCTTGAGTAGATGGTTGTGAACTGATTTAGCATTTACACATAAATAATTTATAGCTCATTATAGCACTGTAAAAAAAATAGATGAAAGTTACTAATATTATTCTATTGCCATCAGATTCTAGAATTGACCCTGTACCTTTTCTGTTGGATGACAGTGCTGTTTTTAATTCAGTCAAGCACTACAGAATATTCCCGTAGAAAGGTTTAGAAGGGTTGTAGGGATCCAGGAAACTCGGCGCTAATTTAAATCTGATTTGTTTGCTCATGTAAATGATTCATCTTCCTCGAGCTCCAGGGGTACCTGTGGAGTCTGGCAGGGTTCAGTGTTTGGGCCATTTCTCTTCAATATATTGTATTTATGTCTCCAATTTTCTGCTTTTAAATTTAGACAAGACAGAAATATTTCAATCAGAACCTTTGACTAAGAAGCAGCTTAATTGTGAATGGCATTAAATTGAGGGCCATTAATAAAGTATAAATATCTTGGTTCTATATTTGCGCAGTATCTAAATTAAATCCCATGTTGAACAGATTCTTGGGAATTTCTTTTCATAGCTCTAGGACATGTACAGTATTAGGAATATTCTATCTATGATAAAATAACTAGTGAATGCATTTGTTTAGCAGGATTATTGTAATTCTTTATTTTTTGGAAGTGCACAAGATCCTGTTAAAAGCTTTTAAATCTTTTTATGAAATTAAACCAGGTGAATCTAACAATTTCCACCTGAGGAGTTCTAAATAGAGCATATTGACAGACATTTTTTTAAATAATGTTAAATGCAAAATTATCATATATATTTTATATAATTTTGTTATAATTGTTGGTCTACAGTAGGTGGGTTGCTCTGTCAGCTAAAGGCATGTCTTCCAGTCTCTATACTCCAATTAATGATTAATCAATTACTGAATTAGTTAAAGACTATTTCAATTAGCGATTAATCACAATTAATACGATTAATTGTTTAATCCCTAATTTATTTACATATCCTGTTATCTTGATCAAGTAAAGGTTTTCCAAGTAAAATCATGAACTGCATTACATTTTCCTAAGGGTAGCCTAATTATAATCTGGGTGTAGTAATCAAAGAGAACACTCCTTAAATAATTTGACTGGGATTAGGTTTAACATTCAAGATAAAAGTTTAGATTTAAATGTTTCAGCCCTAGGTTGATCTGTCTGATTTATTTTCTGGATTGGCTCCATGCTAAATCCAAACCAGAATTACAATTCTCCTTATTAAAGTATAAAGATCTAAGTAATTAAAGCCCATCTTACATTAGATATCTGATTGTTCCTGTGTTCCGGACACCACTTTGATCCCAGACTGCAGGTTTACTGGTGGTTCCTAGAATTTCTAGAAGAAGAATGAGAAGTATATGTTTCAGTTTTAGAGCTTCTGTCCTGTTAAACCAGAGACCACTATTATAAGTTGGTTCTGTGAAGCAGAAACCCTGTCGACCTTTAAGACTAGGCTTGAATCTTTATTCTTTGATAAAGCTTTTACAGCTATAGCTAATTAGGTTATGTTTAGCTCTCTCTGTAGTTAGGCTGCTATAGGCTTAGTCTGCTGGACAACATAATGGCCATATTCCTCACTATACTGTTACTGTTCTACATCCCAAGTTGGTAATTATGAGTTTTTATTCCAACTTTTAACTTTGTTCTCTCACTTTTAAAAGTATCTCCATCTGGCCTGACTTTCTGTTTCACTGAGGCAGTCCTGGAAGGGGATTTACTGTAGGCTGAGCTACTGCTGCCAATAATTTCATGTTCTCTTATAGATTATACACTTGGACCTGTATCTCGTAGACAAATATCCAATAGTACACATACTCTTTCATCGTATGAACTCTGAAGCAGGCTTAGGGCTTATCTGTTTAGCTGTTTCTTTCTTAGAAAAAGCCACTAAAGGAGCTAAAGTCACCATTAGATTTTTATATGTATGTTTTGTCTTCTCCAAGAGTTGACCTTACCCCTGCTGGTCATGGCAGATGGCAAATTACTAAACCAGGTTTTGTTAAAGCTTTCTGCTTGTTAAAAAGGATATTTTCTCTACACTTTCACTGCATGCAAGCTCAATGGGAGGGATTCCTGCAAAATGAATCATTCAGTAAAACAGACTATCAACTGATGCTTAATGGTCACCCAGGAGATTTTATTATTGCAAGTCAGGGACATTTTAAGGGAGTGTTTTCCCCTGTTATATAATAACTTGAATATATTAAACTTGACCACATTGTGTGATAACTAGGATCAAATTCAGAGGTATGTAAAAAGTAATTCGATCTGTTTGCATACTTCATTTATTTTCACTTTTTTCTTTCAAGATTCCCTGAGATTATACTGAATATATATTATATTTATGTATAAAAATCTGCTGTGATTTATTTTGGTTTTTATGATTTCAGTTGGTTTATGTATAAACTAAAAAACATCATATACATTTGAATAGAAGCAGGTTTGCAAGCAAATTGGCATCTTTTTAAATTAGCCTACAAGTGAGTAAATCCATATCACTGCATCTTAATCTGCATATTTCTAGTTCATTTAGTCCTCCTGAGTCCCTAAATACATCTTCATGATTTCAACATGATCAGATTTCTCGGTTGTTTGTAAAACATGCTCCATATGACACACAATTAACAAACAATTAACATGGGCCAAGGGATGTCAACCGATTGGCTGTGCCTTCTCACCAGTGGGTGACATCTCCATCATCACAGGGCAACTATTGCTACCCTGAAGCACCAGGATCTGATACTAAAACGTCCTTTTTCAACTCATGTTGGAAGCTGTCCTTCTCACCCTTGTTCAGCTGCTTTAACTGTTTCAATAAAAATTTATTTCCTATCTTGTCCCTCTTTGTAAGATTTTCCTGCTTCTTATTTGACTCCAATTTTCCTGCCCTTTATTTATTGCTCATATGCAATAGAGAGGTTTCTCTATCTAAAACAATATATTTAATTTAGCCTGTCCTCCCTGTCAGCACAAATGTCTGCATCTGCAAGCTTGAAGGGAAAAGGCCTTTGAAGAGTGTAGGTGGACAGTATCCGCCTGAGACCAGAAGACATCTATCATACAGAAGGAAGCTAAGCATTAAATCCCACCGAAGAGCATATTTGAACTACGGTATGTAAAGGAAGTTTTGTGTTATCTTATGGAAACCAACATGATGTTTTAGGGCCTGAGTTGGAACAATGATTACCTTTTATCAAATGAGGTTGGAAACTATAAAATGTATCCCCGAATCATTTTTTAAATAAGTTAACATTTTTGTATTTGTGAGCTTTATGAACATCTAATACAACTCATGAAAAACATTTCATAAGCTGCTTTCTGCTCTGTTGCTTTTCTCTCTTTTGTGTTTTAAACATTTTGAGAGAATTTATTTTTTTTTACATCAGGTCAGCCCAAGAGAAAACAATTCATTACCTTTCTTAGAATAATGATATCAATGATGGTGAATTTAGGTAATTTTTTGTACTTTTCTATCTTGCATTACCGTGTTTCATGGTTACCGTAGCTATTATATGTGCATGTATGTTATGTTTTTTGATGTTATGCAGTGGTCTTATGGTGCGTCCAAACTGAAGGTGATGGAAACTCTGACTGCGGTGGATTCACATAGAATCCCTATGCAAACCACGCAGTGAAGAGCGATGAGTTACTAGAGCTAAGGTGTTGTCAAACAACAGCACCACATGGAGAGGGAGGAGCGGTGATCGCTGAAGTTGAAATATCTGAACATTTCTATGCAATCTTGACATGGCTGCCAATTGGGGACTGGTTGTAGTCGAAGCTTTTTTACACTTAAAATGGAATACAGAGAAAATAATGCTAAGAAGGTAGAAATATGGAATGTTCTCAACAGGTCTTTAGGTGGCTTTAAAAAAAGCCGTTTTTACTTTAGTCCTGGAAACACTGCTCATCCTCGCCCACCTCCAGCACAGAGCCCGGTCTTTCACTGCACACTGCCCAGCAGCAGTGATTTCTGTGGGGTAGATATACAAGAAAGTGCCGCCGAATCCGACTGAATCAGAGCTGCGTCTGGATGAAGCAAAGCGGACTCTTTTTCTCAGGGCTCTTGGGGGTTATACAAAAAAAAAAAAATAATGGTCTCCCTAGGGCGATTCAAAGGTTTTTTAAAAGGAACAATTTTGCATTAGTCAGTGATGTTAAGTTGGAATGACATGGGATGTTATGCAATAACTTTATATCAGGAACCAAGCACAACAATAGTGTCTGCTAAGATGGTGATGCCATCGGTTGTAATAAAAAAAAAAAAATTATCTTAAAAACCAAGCACAAATAAGTTTTGCCTGCACAAATGAAGTACCACTTAAAAAGTAGGGTAGATTATTTTGATGTAATTCGGAGCTCAATGGGGGGATGTTTGACCTTTGGATGACCTAAAAAAAATCTTTTAATCTCTGAAACAACAGTAGTACCTATGATATTTTTTATTTAACTTTTTATTTTTAGAAATGACCATTTAAAAAAAGCACTAAACTACACTAAAATATCAATAACTATTCAGTCTGTTTGCTGATTACTTTGACATCAAAATTATAATTTAATTATTGATTGATTGATTGTCTTTATTAATGTCACAGTGGAGAAATTTACTCCTTACATCGGCTCAAATAGTCAAAGGAGAAGAATGTGCCAAAGGAAGAAAAAAGAAAAAAAATTACAAGATACTTTTGCTGCATATCTGAAGGACAACAGTGGGGATCTGTCCTTCATGCTAAACTCTACAGAGCCAGTGGAGATAGCCAAATGAATAGAATGGCTTTTAATGGCAAAAAAAGAGAGGAAGCATGTGAATGAGGGGTCTGTCCATCAGCTATAGGAGTCGAGTCTATTCTTCACAGATGATGGAGACAAACGCGTCTTTTTCCAAACAAACAGATTAAACAGACAGCCGTTTATACACTGAGTTAGTGAAGTTTCTGGTACATTTAAAACTTAAAAGTTGATGTAAAGACAGATCCTACAAACATCGAGTGTGGATTACTGTCCTGTAAATTTTGCAAGGGATGAGAGAGGAGACATTGAGTGTACTACGTGTAATGTCGCCCTTAGAGCAGAAAATAACTACCTACCCTGCTGCTCTAGTAAAATGTTTAAGAAAATATTAAGAAAAATTACCAGTAAGACAGAAGTTGTACAGGGCTGCTGCTGAATACTTTTGAATTGACCAGCTGCTTAGATACAAAGTGACAAATTTATTTGGCATATTTGTTTTCAGTGTAAAATATGATATAAAAACCCTATAAGCAAATTTTAATCTTAAATCAAAGTCTCTACAATATTCAAATGTTTTCTTATCATATTTCTCCCCCTAACAATCAAACAAGTGATGCGTACCACAGATTAACCCCTAAATTGTTACAAGGTGGGTGACAATCACACTAATTGCTAACTTTAGCTTTTTCAAAACTATTTTAAAGTTTGTGCATAACTTTTGTCACCATTTAAACCAAAAATAATTGTACTTAAAATGTTCAGGACATGAATGAACAGCAAAGTAAAGAGAAATATTTTCCCTGACTGTTAGGTTTACTTCATTCACCACAGATTGTATAACATGTATTAAGTGAGAACATGTATTAGAGTTTTACTTAGACCTCTGTTTATATCATGTATTTTTCTTTATGGTCTGTGTAATAATTATTTAATGTAAAACAACTTTAACTTTCTTGTAAATTGTACCAACAGATTATGTTTTTATTCCTTTAAACTTTGCTTTATTTCAGTGTTCCTTGTTGGTGCTGCTATTGTAAGGGCAGGGGAAGTGGGAAAATTATAACAAAAGCCCTTGACTTTATTCAGCACTGCATGTTCCACATAGCTTACAACACATATCCAGAGACATATTACATTATTTTACATAGTATCACTGCATATTCTTTCTATTCATACAGGTACCGTCATCCACTGATCATTTTATCTTATAACTACTTGTTAAAAAATGTTTATATCAAGTAGCTCTTTTATATGCAGCATTAGAATGTTTTTATTTTACTTTGTCTTGATAGGAAAGCAAATTTTGTTTCTCTCTTTGTCTAACTTTTTTTAGTTATATTTCATGTTGTCATGCAACAATTTAGCAAATCTTTCCCTCACTGGAGGCCGTACCCCCCCCAAAAAAAAAAAAAAAACGTAAGCAGGAACTGAGGTAGAGGGGAGAATTCATCAGCTCAACAGGCTGTGTTGAAGGCTGATGCAAACAGAATATCAATAAGCACCAGAGGTCACAGAGCCATGTTTGTGCAAATAGTGCTACCTTTCTCACATTCACACAGGCAGCCAGTGATCCTAAAAAATCCTTTGAATGTGAGAAATTAAGAAGTGTGGACATCAGTATTTGTTTAGAACTAAAACCCATTTTCCTGTAAATGCAAAAAAGCTGCTGAATAACTTAGCTGGTAACAACCAGCTGGTAACAACCTTTATGCTTACGTCATGTTTGAGTCTTTAGTCGCTCTGCTAGTAAGGTAATCTAGCCTGTGTTACTAGTTCTGTTTGCGACAGAACCATCAACCTACATCTTGTTTTATATGGAGTAGTCAGTGACTGAAATGGAAATTCTCAGAGAGAAAGAGTGCCGATGTTGTGTAGCTGATAACAATTGTGGTTTATGCAGAGATAATAATAACAGTTGTAGATTTTGTAGTAGATATGCTTTTCCCTCAAGGTCCAATAATCACAGCGCTCTTCTATCTTGGCTTTAAGGACATGTTTTAGGTGAAGAGAAGGAAACTGCTTGAGGCTGTTGTGTCTCCTCTTGTGGTCAGGCTGGAGTCACAAGAGCTCCTGACCCAAAGAGATCTGTCTTTCATTTACTGTATGTTATTATTTGCATGCTTGGTCACATGGTTTACTATGCTGCAGAGGGTTGAAATGTGATTACACTGTGGAAGAGAGATGAGAACAGAGGTTTTTAGGTTGTTTACGATTATTTTATGCGTGTAAGTGAGCGTGAGGTGCCACACCCCACCCTTTTGTACCCTATATGTCCACACACATCAGTGGAGGTCAGGAAGATGTCAGTCAATTGACCTACATCAGCAGAGCCTGCAGCAGTCTGATTTCCGCTGGGTGCAATGAATTTCTGGGTGTGGCTTATCTGGGTTGCAGACACATGGCTTGTAGAAATGTCTGCTTCTAAAGAGGGCCAGCACAGCACTTAAAGATGACTACATTTATGGTGAAAAATTCTTTCGAGTGCTAAACATGTACTCTGATAATCATCTTTACTTCTAGGTGTATATTATACATTTCTTTGAGATTCCTGTGATTGAGATAAAAAGTAAACCTGGATAGAGGGGTACCAGGTTTTACTGGATGATTTTTGTAGTTCTAAAGATCAGTCATCAGCTAAATATCAATGCGTGTCCCACTGTAACACTGTTGTTTTTGCACTCTTCCTCTGACAATTAAGTGATTGAAATCCCTTTTATTCTGACATAAAGAAAACTGAAAGACTGAAAAATACTCCATAGAAAAGCAAAAGACAATGCCAAGCATCTGGGGAAAATTATGATGTCATGGCATTGCTTTGTTTCCATGGTAACGCTCACCTGCTGCTACCCAAACAGCAGCATCAGTACCTGCTGCCTTTATTCTCCGTTTTCCTTCCCTTCTCCACGCTTATATCTTCACCCATGTGTTTTTTTTTTTTGTGTTAGTATTTTTTTTTTCTTTTTTACCTTAAGTCTAGAGGATTTCTCTTTTTTATTATTCATTTTTATGTTTGTACTGGTAGCAGGATAGATGGATCAAGAGCTCCATTTGTTTTGGGTTTTTTTTTTTTCTAGAGAACCAATGTTCATAGAAGCCACACCTTGGCCTAAAGAAAAAAGAAAATAAATGCAGCATTTTTTCCATTTGTTCAGACTCTCGAAGGGGGGGAGGGTAAAGCAAAAACCAGACATGCTACAAGTCTTTGTGTCGCTGCATTGTAGTAAGCAGCTTACAGTCTCTCAGTGTAGCTACTTCGTTCATACATTTTGAGCGGATGAGAAGGGGGCTGAGAGTGCAATGGAGAAACAAAGGGGTGACACAGAGGAAGAGAGGGAGGAGAAAAAAAAACAGAAGACAAACACTCCTCTCATCACCTGGTGATCTACTCTGAGATGCCCACAGCTCCTGTCTGCTTGCGAACTGTTTCCACAGAGCTATCTGTTGCCCCTCCCCATGCTGCCCAACAGAGGCAAGAAACGAGGGAGGGGAGTCACAGAAATGGATGGTAGTGGTTGCCATGGAAACTGAGTCCTTTGCCAGCCGACTTCATCTGCTGTTGCATGGTTCAGAGCGGCAACATGAATATTTGATCTTTATGGACACAGGCAGACGAGTGGCATAAACTCCAACATCCAATGGCCTCTCGGATGAAAATATAGAGAGGTCATTGAAAGAGTGGAAGGAGGGAGGAAGTGATAGATGGATGGAGGGGAGCAATGAAAGGTGGGGTCAGCAAGACAGACTGCCAGACAATTCTGCTATCTAGAGCAGCAGTCTCTGTTTTCTGGGACACCAGAGGAAGGGAAAGAGAGTGGATGCAGAGCAAAGACACAAAGAGTTAAAAAAAAAATTAATCTTACCCAACAAATATGATTTTATAGCTCAAAAAATGTAGAGTAAAGAAAGCTAGAGGGGAGGAGGAGAACAAAGAGACAGAGGTGGAGGGAGGGGCGCTGTGCCATGAGAACAGCAAACTAGGGCACTGGAGCTGCTTTTTCCACTAATATCTCTTTTGCTTTTCTCCTAAATCACCCTGCAGTGTTTTTATTTTTTTTGATTAATCATCTTGGAGAGTTATTTTTTTGTGCATGATTAAAAACACTGATGCAAAAAATCTATGGAAGTTGCCATATAAGACAGCTAATGTGTTGGAATAATTGTGCACAATTTGACTGCATTAAATTTAAAACAAAATACATTTTACTGGTTTTATATCTCTGATGTGGTTTTATTAAGATTCCTTAAAACTACTATAATCTCCAATCACTGACAAAAGGATCCTTCTATCAGCAGTTTATATGCGATTTCTAGCATGGTCCGGCTTGCATTTGAGTTCCTTCCCTATAGTTCCACACTACTCTGCTCCTGCTGATGACTTTAACACCTGTCACATAGGTCTTAGCATTTGCCAGAATCCCTTGAGTCCCATCCACGCTGCTGATTTTCAAATCACTGTCAAACGAGCTGCAATCCCTGAAATATTCCCACGTTCCCCTCGGTTAATTTCATATGCATAGAACCAGAATATTATCCCCTAGTGTTTAACAAATATGTAACTTTCTCATGACTTCCTGTTCTGAGTCTGAGTGCTAAAAGTCATTTTTTTGTGAAGTTTTATGGCTTGGTTGGAAATCAGTTCATTCCACAGATGTTTGAAATTTAACTCTACTGCCCTCAGGCAAAAATAACCCTGAAAATAGGTGTCAAATGTTATTTAATGAACGTAATTGAATTGAGCTGGGCCCATGAAGCCATAAAGATAACTATAAATCTATTCTTTGAGTAGTTTGGGATGGGCAGTGCTTGCTTTTATTTATGTTTTAACACACAGGACATACAATGTCTCTGTTTCTGTTTTTACTTATCATTTTATCTCAAACAGTGATGCTTTCATTTAGCAAGAATTAATGGAATGCTAAACCTCCAATGGTTTCAATCTTATTTGAAACATGACAAAGACAACTTGAATATCAAGAAAACTTTAATATTATTTTGTAGTTTTACTTTAATACACTATTTAGGTAAACTAGATATTAAAAGATAGTACTGATAGAAAAATGTTTTACTTATTCTCAATATATCCACCATAAAGTTATTTCACCAAATAAGTCAAATTTAACTGAATTGCAAAGTGGGGGCAAAGATGAATCAGGAGTAACGTCTGACATGTCAGGCTGAATGTACTAATGGCAAACAACATTCTCCTCCGAAGATTAATTCTTGGACACAGTAAACAGTTGTGTTACATTTGATTTGGAACTCGGAAGAGTGTTGTAATCTCTGAGAGTTTTCAAGTAGCACACTACAACTGCAGCTTCAACAATAACAGCATTGAAATGTCTAATCTCATAAACCGTTAAATGAGGAACAGCTGACAAGGTAAGAAAGTTTTACTGCTGCTGATACCAGTACTAGCCATCTTGAATGGAAAAGTCAGTTAATGAATAGACCTTTTTCTTTCTATGTCACAGTTACGTCAGAGTTAGATTGGAGGCAAACAAAATCAACCATCACAGGATCCTCAACACATGGTTCTTAAATTTGCATATTTTTTTTTTTTTGTGTGTGTTGTTTCCCATAATCAAAAGAGTTTAGACAATTAGATGTTTTATCCCATACCTGCTGCCACTACTAGACAAAATAACCCTATGGTAGCTGTGGTTAAAAGCAGAGCCTTCGATGGCTCTGCTTAAAAGCTATAAAAGGAGTCGAGTGAACAGAAACGATCATCAAACATGCTCTTGTATGCTGTGCACACTTCTTACCAATTAAATTAAAGTAAATAAAATACTTTCATTTTCATGGACTATGGTTTGTTTAAGTAAAGTTACTAACCCAGGATTGCAAGTGCATTTTGCTGGCAGGATGAAGCGGTTTATTCAGTTTACAATGACCCAAGCCAGCTACATGGTCATTTTCTGGCCTTTGGCAGAGATTTGGAGCTTTGGATCACCGTCTGTCTCTCAGTTAGCCAGGTGTAGATGTTGTGACACTCAGGTGACCCTGTTAGATTGTCTATCTGCTGGGTTGGTGTGTACAGGTTGATTAATCTGGTTCTGTCCTTTAAAGTTATGTCTATCTTAGGTTCCCTCCATTCAATGTCTACTTGCTCCCACAAACTCAGATTACAACAACGACAGATAACTCAAAGTTGTACATTACAATGCCATCAGGTCAACTATAAACCCATTCAATCCAGTTGCAAAGATATAGAAGAAATGAAAGCATCGGTTGTATTAAAGCATTCCTAAGCTGAATAGAAACAAAGCTAATTAATTAATGAATAATTAACTTTTGGACCAAAAGGGGGTTGATCAAAAATTCCTCAGGCTTCATATCTGGGTGTAATAATGGAATCTCACCTGATCATGCAGAATAACATGCACTATATTGCATCAGAGTATTTGCTCACCCATACAACTTACTGGAACAGGTGATCCAATCACTCGCATGACCCCAGATGTATAAAATCAAGCACGTAGACAAACAGACTTTTGCTACAAACATTATTGCTCACTCAACATAGTAGTTTTAGATAAATACTTTGCCTTTGTTCTACCAAAGACTGCTACAAAATTGAAATCAAGCTCTTGTGAGCTCATTTTAGAATCCTGTAATGACCTATGCTATTATTTGTTTAATTAGCCATGAATTTGAAAAATCAAATATGGTTTTTCATTTTAAAGAGCATACAGCCACGTCATTATTGGACCTGATTCATTTGCAAAAAGTAATTGTTTATGAGAGACATAAGGCAAATGCTCGCTTCGATAAGTTTCCTGGTGATCATAAGACACCACTTTTCTAACTACATAGATAGATTTTAATATCCGGTTAGTTTGAAGAGGCTCCTCCAAATTTTGAAGACCTGGCTTTTGTTTAAGCTGAAGCTCATATTTGAGTGTATTTTTTCTACGTCTTATCATATTGAGTAAAGCCAATCGACTAATCCAATGTCCTTTTTTGACTGACTGATGTGTAATTTTTTTTTACTCTCTGTTTTAGCCTTGTTTCAAATTATGTCATGTTTTTTAAACAAACAGTATGCAGGAATCCTACAACACATACAGCCGTACACATAAAGGTGAAATACAAGTTTGATTTAGAGCTTATTTCTGATATGAGTCTGTGGTTTGCTAGCTCTGATCTAAAGGGAGAGGAGGGGAAATGGAGAGCTGCTTGATGGCGTAGCCTTATTAGACAGAAATATCCGTGCAACAGCTGCACCATTTCCACAGCAGCACCTGTCAGCATGGCATGGAGCTGTCGACATGCTTCTGTTTATGTGCCCGTATGTCTGAGGGGCCTCATATCTGCAGACCTTTGGAAACACACACACATTAACACGCTTGCTTTTTCAGCTAAAGCCCTGCTAAGTGCAGCCTCTAGTAGCTGTATGTTGCAAAACATCTGCTACAAGAGGCTGACCTGTTTTCATAAACACAGTTCTCTGTGCTTTATGGCTTCTTTGTTACACATCTTTTTTTGACAGCTTCCTCACAGCCTCCTGCTAATTCCCGGATAACTGAAATCTGGCTTTTCCGTAACTATGACAACAGCAGCGGTGGAAGTAGAGGATTAGATACTGTGCTGTGGGGGGTGTGGCAGCTGCATTTATGTGAGGGCTGGTGGACTGCTCATATGGGGGTGTATGATTTGTTGACTGGAATTGGGGTTATGCTGGAATGTTGTTTTTTTTTCCTTATGTGTGTGTTGGCTAGTCCTAAGAGGCAGGGTGGGGGTGGGGGATGCCCTCAGACTATTATGTACCAGATGGAGGTTTTTGATCTCCTAAAAACAAAACCATATTCAATGGTGTAGGTACAGCTCTGCTTCTGTGATCATTCTTAGAACCGCTCACATGATTATACCGCCAAGAATGACTGTTCTAACCAGTTGGTTGGATGTAGTTCTTCGATCCTCTTGCTACTCATCAATGAAACAGATAACCTGGTCTCACTAGTAGTCTATATTCACCCCTTTCTTCGTCTCTCAAATTGTCATTCCTTGCTTCATTCCTGTCTCCTCAACACCCCCTCCTCCCCCACCCCGTCTGACTTCCATCCTCCCAGCTGAGAAAACAGGCACAGAAAGCCTTTGGCAAAGCAGATGAGGCGAAAGGCAGGGAGAATCAGAAGAGAGAAGGGGCTTTTCAAATCAAGAGACCAAAAAAAGGGGTTTTCTGCTTTCAAAGGGGGCATTGTGCTCTTGGTCCGCATTGCTACAGCTCCATCTCTGCGATTTAACCGAGCCAGCAGCCAGCACATTACTGTGTCTCTTTAAATCAGGGTAGTGTTAGCCGTAGCAACGTTCAGGCTTCAGTGCTTCAATGTTCTCTCTTTTGCACGATGGCCTCCTCAGCTTCTCTGGCCTCCTTATTATCTAAGCCTGATGAGCACATTCCTCTCTGCTGAAATGATAAATGAAAACAGACTTTTTGGAAACAACACAAGAAGTTTGGTAACTTAAGAGTGTTCACTAGAATTTGAAGAGTCCTGGAAAGGAGACAAACATGAGGCCTGCATATTATCATCCTTAATCAGAGGGAGATATTTGATGTGTGATTCTGTGCCAAGATGTATTTTTAGAGTTGCGTGAGGTTTTCATTCCTATCTCTTTTTGTCATTTATTTTTTATAAGGAACATCTTTAAAAAAAAAACAGCACATTCCCCAGCTTTTTACTGGCACAAATCACATTCAGTTGATGTATTTAATCTTTATAGAGTGTGTGATTTGGATTTGGCTGCTGAAGCTGACCAGTTGTATTTCCTGCAGTGCACATTCACAGAGCACTGCTCTGTCCTCCAACATGTGGTGACCCAGAGACAGCTGCAGGATGAGAGGAAGGAGGAGAAGAGGGGGGGTCAGGAAAGGAAGGAGAGAGGAAGCCAGGGTAGGAGGTTTGAGTAGGGGGGAGGACTCCCTCCTTCCTTTTTATCTCTGAAGGGTTAAAAAAATAACAGAAACGCGCGGGAAACTTGCTTCCTTTCCCCGCCACGAGAAGCCAATATCGTCACATCCTGTTTTTTTTTTTCCCTTTTCCAGACGTATTGCCTACTCTTGTGATATGTTTTCTCACTCAAAGCTCAGACACTGGGAAGGAATTCCTTATTTTTGCTTTGAGATTTTCGTGCTGCTTTTATGAAAAATTGCTTCCTTACTCTGGAAATGTCTACATCTTTATAATTTTAAAGATCTTTAGACACTTACTGTGCTGTTTTGTACCCAGACTCTGACAAAGTGTTTTTCATACAGGCAGTTTTTGGTCAATGTCCACAATTCCCATCTAATTTATTCATCATATGAATTAATATTCCCTTACCCTAAAACAAAAGTGCAATCTCTTCTTCTTGTGAGAATATGAAAATGATGAAAATAAGAGAAATTATTATACATTTGCTTCCATGGATTTGTCACTCCTCTTTTGATGATGCTGTTCTTCGCTCTCTGTGACTCTTATGACTTTAGAGATTCTTCTTCTGTTGCTAAAATTGTCAAACAGACATGTCTTTGTCTCAATCCAGCTTCTGCTCTTTTTCCTTTCGAATACTCTGCTATACATCCCTAGTTTGTGAGTCTTCCACTCTGTTGTGTACAGTATATTGGTCTGTGTCTAATGAACAGGAATGTGCTTAATTAAGTGAACTATGGTGGCAAGGCACAGAAAGGGGCAACACCAGAACAATCTCCTCATTCTGCTGGGTCTCCTCCAGGGGAAATGGGTGACAAATGGGACAGCAGGAGCCTCTGTGAGTCACAGGATGACAAACATCAGCTGACAAAGTAACTCTTACTCCTAATAGTCCATGCACTATTCTCCCATAATAATACTTCTTTAGTTTCCTTTGATTGTTGCCCAGATATAGATCAGCTCCTGTACTACGGTTCTTCAGTGAATCAAACCGAGACAAGCCCACGCTGCTTTATAGCCTCTGACTCATTCCACTTGTGCCCTGTGTGTGGGGAAGTTTTCCTCCATGTTTCCTGCATATGTCTCCCTTTGCTTACAGGTTTGACTAATGGATGAATATGTTTGCTTTCTTGTGGCTCCATCCTTGCCCTGTAAGGCACAGAGTAGCGGTCAGTGGTGGCCATTTCAGGGAGTACTAATGAAGATGTGTCGTAGGGAGGCAAAGATAATCATGGAGAGCTGGGGCTGACAGGTGCCATGGCAACCTTGTAGCACATCCAGGGATAGGGGGTGAGGGGAGGGAGGATTGCTGAGCTTCTGCAGCACTGAGGCTGGAAAGCTGCTGTGTAAAAAAAACAAGCTGAACTGTATGATTTAACTTAAAAATAAACCTGACACCAGAAGGTGTAGACATGAACAACATTTATAGCTGTGCTTTTACAGGTATTTACAAATCTCAGTCCAGAAAGGTGGAATAACTCAGCATTGAGTGCCATGCCTTCTTAATACTGCTCATCCAATTCCTCCCGCTTCTTAGGCTTTTCTTTTATCCCAGCAACATCTGTAGTAGCATGGTGGAGCTCCTTTTGTTATACTCAGTGGCGTCCCTTTGGTTATTTATAGGAACTTGTGCCAAGAGTCTCTACATCCTATAATGATCTCTTTGGAAGAATTGGAAGATAAAGAAGGTTTGGGTCTGGCATAACAACCCAGAGACGGAAAGAGTATTTCACCACCTTGAATATTTTGTGTTCCTAAAATATACTTTGCACAAATGTTTAACCAAGTACTCCTCTGATGTTGGTGAAAACATAGCAGGTTTGGAGCTGTTTTTCCCAAAGAGAGCCATTGGATGAGGTCATGTACGGTTGTAAAATCCTGGAATAAGAGCCTTTATCTCTAAACAGGAACTGTGGAGATGGCTTCTGAATTGGTCTTCTGATTGTTTAATCTCCCAAAATATTCCACAAATGCAATTTCAAGGAAGTACTGCAGCCATTTTATTGATCTCAGTGCTAATCAAAAACCTTTATAGAGAGCAGAAGATTAATTTGCTAAGCAGTAATAGTACCAAAAAGGTTTAATGAGTTTGTGCTAAGAGGAGTGGAAAAAATATCCCCTTAAGATGTGTCCAAACTTGGTGACTAAAGAACCTTTGGCAGCCTTAATTATCTTTTAAAGTAGCTCCACCAAGTTTTTAGGCTTTTCCCTGGAAATAATGTTCTGTATTTTGTCTCTTCAAAGAAAATTTAAATAACATTAGCCTTAGCATTAGCATAGCAGATGACCAAACTATATTTTTTCAGAGGCAAGTTGTTTTAAACTAAATAATTTTATATTATGCACTTTGCATCCTTCTTAAAGGCACAAAACATATGAAATAACTATGAAAAAAAAAATAATTAAAGATTTATATTCTTGCAAATATAACAACAGCTGTCAAATGTTGTTCTAAGTAGGATTAGCTCAAAAGAAAAATCTAACAAAGTTAAACTGCAGTTACTGTAAAAATTTTCAAGAGTTAAAACAAACAACAAAAATGTAAATTTTTTTTTAATGAGTTCTTTTATTTGAAATGTCAGTGTCCAAGAGAAAATAGAACAGAAATATAAATATTAGCATAAAAATAAGAGAATAACACAGGGGTGTGGCGTGGGGCAAAGCGTTTTATAAGAAAGATAATACAGTAGGATAGAGTAGTATTAATTCAGCAGCAGACGGACTTACACATATATAATATTTATAATCATTTGTTCATATGGACAGAAAGAGAATGAGAGGCATTATTTCACAAATGCACAAGAGAAAAATCACTGCAAAATTAACATTAAGAGGTTACAGAAGGATAGAAATATTTCCATTTTTTTTTCTTTTTTGTTTTATTTCTTTACAGGGTGATAAAAGGTAGTAAAGAGAAAAATAAACACAAAAATATGCGCAACACATACCACAAGTTAACTAGTCTACGTGTGTCACTTTGTTTTTACTCATCTAAAGTTATCTTTAAGTCATTTATTTACACTGAAGAGTTAGTTGGCTTCCATGGTGCTCAGTTACTACATTGCAACACAAACTGTTGAAGAACAGGTCAAATTTTTTTGTCTATTGTAAATAGAGTTGTTGTTCTTTTTGTGTTTTTTTTAAGCTGCGGTTTTTCATTTTTCTTGAAAAACAAAAATGCAAACACATTCCAGTAGTAAGCCATGCCTTGTCAAGAGGGAACCGTTGGACGTGATCCCTTCTGTTCAAAAACTTGGCTCATACCATCAACCGGACTCGTGTTTATTTACAGTGGGGGAGGAGCCTCACAGAATGTCGAGGAGGGGGGGTTAGTGCTGACAGGTGAGATGTGGAGAAGATCATGCTTGCAATTAATTTCAAACATGGAGAAGATGTGCCAAAGGTCTTCTCCTCACCCACTGCTTTGACTGTGCTTGGGTCTGTTGACCTCTATCTGGGTCAACGCTTTGGAGGGAGTTAAAAAGGGTGGGCAGGGCAGCATTGGTTCTTCTTTACATTCAGTGGGTAGAGCCAAAGATTGTATCCTCACCCACTCGGTAGTCACCTTAATCGTTCTAGCTCTCACTAATCCCCTTCTGCCCCCCTCTTACCCAGCCTGTGAGTGGCCCTCTTTTTCATGCAGTATTAACTGGACAAACAGATGGACGGCAAAGTAAAGACTTCATATCTTAAACAAACCCATTTATGCAATTTAATCAACATCTCCCAAAGAAAAACGATAAAGAAAACACATCAATAAATTTCTTCAGCACCTCAAGAAAGTGAAGGGAAAACTCCATCAAGGCCCTAGAGGCTTACAAAGTGTCTAGAAACTCCTAAGCACTTAAGTTTACCACATCTACACTTTTCCCTAAAGATTGAAGTGATTAAAACCCCAACACTATCTCTTTCTCAGCAAACAACCAGTGCATTTCTTTTAGTTTGGCTCAAATTGGGGGTGAGGAAAGACACTAACCGGATGTGAGGGGGACAGCAGGATATCTCTGTACCCATCCTGCAGTGTGATACAGGAAGCCACAATGACCTCAGAGTACAGTCCTCTGTTAGGTCCTCTCCTTAACTGTGGGTGCATGCTCAGGTCATACAAAATATCAGAAGGTTAAATTCTTATCTTTTTTTTTTTTCCTTAAAACTATGATTACAAAAGTTATTCTTATTTTTTGTCAAGTAATCACTACATGTGCATTACAATGACCTGCGATTGAAAGGAGGAACAAAAAGGATTCCGAATGTCTTCCATTTTGCTTTTGCAATGCATAGTTTGCATTAATGAGCATGCAGAAGAGTCTGTAATACCAGCCTTATGCTTTGCGGCTGACCCTACACAGGATTATAATGAATGGCAACAAGCGAACTCTACAATAGACGACTTTCCACTTTCTGGAAAGTTCACAATAAATCCAACATGAAAGACATTAACTTTTCATCTCTGAATACATCGCTGTGTGTAGCCTTGTCACTCCAGCAAGGTTCTTACACTGAATCTCTTTGTCCATTAAATTTTTTTTCATTTAAAGAAAATAAGAAGGGGAAAGATAACAGCAACCCCCCATACCCAACCAAAAAATATCTACCCACAAAGATTACATGAACAATACTAGACCTTTAGGCAAAACAAGGGTTAGTAACACTAAAACCTCCAGCATATTTGGATTCTCAGAGGAAAACCTTTTAAGAACCACCAGCTGCATCCATGTGACAGCAGATATGTAATGGTGGGGTATGGGGGGGTGGATTTCTCATCACTTCATCATGCCTCAACTTCCTCTCCACCTATGTCTACTTCTTCTCCTTCTTGGTGGACTTCTTCTTGGAGGCCGGGGTCTGGGCAGCCTTTGGAGGCTCGGCCTGTGCCGAGGCCTGAGGCGGAGGCAGAGCCTGCTGTGTGGCCTGCTGGGCCGTGGCCTGCTGCTGCTGGGGATTGGAGGTGAGGGTGGCCGTGCTGCCGGGGATGTAGACGTTCTGGCGGTAGTCGGGCACGTGCTGCAGGGTGAACTGGGGGCTGTAGCGGGTGCTCAAGCCCATGGTGCCGGGCCCGAGGGTGGCCGTCGCTTCGCTGACTTCTGGGGAGAACAGAGACAAGAGTTTGGGGAATGATGGGGGGGCAGAGAGAGAGGAGGAGGAGGTGGAGGAAGAGAAAGGTGGCACGTGTTAAAAGTGCTGGAAACTTTTACGGTGAGAGTGTTAAAACAGAAGCTGTGAGCTGAAAACATGCCAGAACAGAATAGTACTAACCAATCAAAATAAAACTGCAATGAGCAGAAGGTTAAAAGCTGAACAGAGTGGAAGAAAGGGTGCAGCAAAAGCAGAAGTGTGACTATTTGCATTAATAGTGCCGTTCTGGGCATGCTCTGTGTCTTTAACTGCGTGACGTAGCTGCTATGCTCATAATTCTCCCAGAGCCCCTGCATTGCAGAGCTAGAAAAGTGAGTGCTCCCTCCCCCACCCTGAAGCTACTCTTACACTATATAAACACTTCTATGCAGAAATAAAAACATTTTTTTTGAAACAATATTTTCAAAAAAGAAAAAAATGAATCTGAAAATAAAATAAGTTCTAGTTGATGCACAGAAAAAGGAGGTTAAACAAAGAGGCAATGACCTTCAGTGATTATCACAATTGCTATCTACTCTTTTCTCCCTGATCAATGTAACTGTTCCTTCTGTCCAACATACTGACATTTATCTCATCAGACTTTTCTTCCTCAGCTTCGCTTTTTCCTTCGAGTGGAGTTGTGTAAAAGACCGGAGTCCAAGGAAGGAAATATGATTTGTTAAAATAACACTGGAAACAATGACTTTGGTCTGTCTGCTAATGAGATTTACTGACCAAGCCTCTCCATCTTTGCTGATTGGTTTTCTTAGTTCTGGTAGTATAATTCATGTTTTCCATGATATATCAAACGCTGTCCTCCTTGATGATGACTCACTATGTGCCTCCTGTTCAGCCCATTTCTGCCCAGTAGAAACAAGAGCAGGAATGGTGACTGTTCATATGTGTCACTGTACCTCTGCTTATGATAAAACACCTCGTGATGTGGTGTGTACAGTAGAAACACTTCTAGGTTTTGTTTTAATTCAACACATTAACTACACTAGAGAAAAAAAAAAACTACAGGTAGCCATGACCGCCCCCTGACTTTGGCTACTTATTAGCTCATGACCTCAACATGGAAACATCAATGTGGCTTTATCAGTAAATAGATCTGGCTGGATGCTGTCCGAACAAACAGGAAGCCACACATACAGGCACTTCCCACGCATCCATGTGCACATAAAGATGGGAAAAAATAAGTCTGTAAAGGAAGGAATAGAAAGGAGACAGACTATGATGAGGTATCAGACTCACCGTTAGCTGCTGCCATAAGTGCCTGAAGCTGCTCAGCTTCGGTGGGGGGCTGCGGCCAGGGGCCAGTTCCCATGGCTACCTCAGGTCCTCCAGTTGCCCTGTTGATAAATAAAACAAAGCAAAAACAGAGAACAACTGAGTAAGAACTGTGTAAGCCTCTGCAATTTTTGTCTTCAGCTTAATGACTTTACAGTTGGTGCTTTATGACGTAAAAGCAAAGCAGCTGATGGTGACCTTGGCAAGAATAACAAGAAGGACGTATATTTTACAGAACAGGGCGAGTCTAAAACATTTGGTGAGGCATGAACAAATGCATACGCACACAGCAGCCAGCAGCGTGTTGGCGCATTCAGAGTACAAGACTCGCCGGCAAGCTGGTGAGCATTTAGCCCTCTAGTAAATCTGGCTAAATTTTTAATGATTTCTTCTTTAATAAAGGAAATAGCAGTCTGCATGGTGACACACATGGCGCCCAGTGTGCGCTGAACATTTCCATCTGGGCAAACCTCATCTTCAAAGCGGGTTTATTTTCAGTGTAGAATTTGCATGTGGGGCGAACAAAGGAGAAAGCAGACACTAACCAACCTACTCTCTATGAATGCAGAACACCAACAGGAGCTCACTAACAACTAGTCACATTATTGCAATCCTTTGCAGACACACAGTATACATTTTTTATGCAGATTAGAAAGACATCTGTATAAAATGTGTACGATGAAGAGAAACTAACCCCTGTTTTAGAAATGCTTCCCAAATAACCAAATATAGAGAGCTAGAGGACTTCTTCTTTTAGTAACACATTACAAAATAACAATCAATTTATCTAGAAAACTGGTTGTTTGACTGACGAAAGGGATTATAATAAAAAAGGAAAGCAGAAATGCATACACATCACAGAAAAAAAGGTTTAGGCACCTGAGATATCCATATTGATTTCAAGAAGCTACGTGCAGCAGGTCTGTGAGTCTGATCTGACAGCTTGAGGTATACAGCTCAGAATAAAAAGATTGATGCAGGTCATTTACCCTCTAGGCCATCTCATAATGCTATTTCAAATCAAACCAAACCAAATTTGTAAAGTATGTTTTTCACAAAACTATGTTTACGGATTCAAAAGTGAAAGTGGGAAAGGACCTAGGAGTAAAATAAAGATATGAAATGGTGCTACAAATTGACTACAGGCAAACTGAGCCCAAGATAAATTGAATGATGGCCTGGACCACAGACTAGCCTGAATTTTGAGTCAGTTTGTGCTTAAATGAGAGATTGTGAAATGTTATGAGAGATCAACTGTAGAGACCAGAGATGAGGAGGCTTTTGCAACCTCAGATAAAAAAAAAACACAAATATTTTAAACAATAATTATAATATACCTTTAGTCAAACTTTGTGAAATTGTACAGAAAGATACTAAGAATTGCATTCCTCATTCCTAATGAAGTCCTTTAATAATCTTAAGTGCCTCAAACCTTGGATAGATAAACATAAGGAATGTTAACAGGAAGGTATTTGTTTTCTTCAAACTGTCTAAAATACCCTTCTATCCTGAAACAACTCGGCCTGCTTTAGAGTTTTCAAAGAAAGTAAAGGACACAAAGAGACAAATACAAAAAGGAATCATAACACAGAAACTAGAGCCTTGTTGGAGCACAGGGAGCCAGTTTGTACGGCCAAAAAAAAAAAAAAAAAACTGAAGTGGTTCTCAGTTTGATGCCGGACACAGACAGAGGGGGAGAAGCATCTAGGTCCTGTGCCAGGCAGCCAATTAGAAACAGACAGAGTGAAAACACAGTTAAGGCTGCCATTTTGTGCCTCCTCACACAATTTGAGATAAAAAGGAAGGATTGGCTTATGCCTCATTAACATCTTGTTAAACTTATCACATCCTGTGGTTTGTTGAGCATTTCCTGTGGTCAAGATTATCACTTCCTGACCATAGAACAGTGCTTAGAATGTCAGGCTGGGCTGCTGCTTTTCCCTCTGTTAAATTAGATCACTCCTCTGTTCAGCTTCTGTTATTTTTCCATTTTTCCATTACCTAGAACACAGTTCATTCTGTTTCCTGTTATCACCTAATGAACATGCTGACATTGACAACATTTGAGGTTCTAGCATTTTGAGTGTAGCTGCTTGGTGCAGGCTTTTGTTTATATTAAGAAATGACCTCTCCAATCTTATTTATCAAACATCCATTTGTATTATCCTTTGCTTCATTATAAATCTCATGGAAAAGCTGCATGTGGCGGTGTTGAGCTACAACCATCACAGACACACATATAAGGCAGCAAAGAAGGAGAGGAAAAAAGGAGCTTTAAGACTTTAACAACTAAGTTTATAGCACATATACAAGGCACGTCAAACCTACAAAAACACTGCACAGAAATATGTCACAGTCCTTGTTCTACGCCACAGCAGGCATTGTGGCCTATTTGCACATCGACCAACATCAAACCCCATCAAACTTTCAGGGAGGCTATAAAAAGCTAAAGGTTAGGTACAACTACACACAGCACAGCACTCAACTGCAGTGCACTACCTAAAAATTTTCAGCCACTCTCTGCCCTTAGCAGAGGATCCAATTTTTTTTTTCATAGGTGGATTTGGGTAAAACTGAACCCTGATCAGCTGCCAAGGACAGAAAGCAACTGTACAGAGCCTAGGTCTAAGCTTGTACCTTGTCCCATTCTTCGGCGTCCATCGTATGTGTGTACCGTATGGCATGTGGGGACTAAAAACACAACAAGTTATACACCCTGAAAGAACCATTTTGTATTTATCTGAAAGCTTGAAAAGGACATTTATGAAGTATTCTACTCTAGATCTTACTAAACAGGAGAGTGTGTTATTTGCCCTTCAAATTCCTTTCAGTTTTCTTCAATTTTGGTGATGAATATACACTGTGCATCTATAATCTAATGCTGCTCTAACTATCTAGCTTTTTGTCTCAGCTGTTTTTTTTCAGGTATTGATCTCAACTTAATAATATGATGTGATATCAACTCTGGGAATACAGCTTTAGCCAACAACATGGAAAAGGAGCAACAAAAATGCTTTTAAACTGCACATCTGAAACCATAAAAAAAAAGAAAAAAACTGATCTGATCCTATTTAACAGGGAGGCCATAAAAAGCCACGTTTGACTGTTGCGTCAGATGGAAATGAGGATAGAGGAAAATGGATAAACACAATATCCCCCCAGCTCTGGTCAGCGTCGCTCATCAGAAGCACTGAGTGATGGTGCACAGGCTCGAGGAGAGCAGGGAGGAGAAAGAAAGCAGGGGAGGGGGAGGGGAAGCTGTGGCAGCCATTTTATAAAGAAGCCTGAAAACAGGCACAGATTCTCATTCAGGAGTCTATGAACATCCAGTAGAATCTTTAAGGGGAATTTGACCAATATCAATGCAGATCCAAGTCAGAATAGGATGTCCACATCTCTCTGACTAAAATCAGTTCCTTTTCAAGCAGCTCTCTTCATCCTTTCTCATTCTCTTTTCTTTGTGGAGAGCAACGACACTGAGGTTTATATCGATCAATAGTTAAGCTGTCTGTGCATGTGTGACTTGGTTAACTCACCCGCTTGGTCCAGGTCTCTGTCCTTGTGTGAAGCGCCAGTCATTGTTGGGTGGCTTTTGCTGCAGAGAGAAAAGAATTTGCAGCATGAAATGGATGTTTAACTGCAGCAACAGCAAGATGTTTCAAAGGTTTATGTGTGTGCTTTGTGACTGAGATATCTGCATGTAATAGAACATGTGTGTTTGTTAGAGTGGTTTTCTTTTTTGTCATTAAGAAAACATGAACCTCAAAATATAGCTACAGATGGCCACAAATGTGTTGATGTTCAGGCATCCATGCTGTTCTGAAAGCTGTGGGGCATACAGTACTGCACAGGAGCGCATATCTACTCAGTGGTGCATGGTTTATAAATTCTATGAATAAACAGCCGGTTGCAGGAAGAGACACAGGTGATCTGTGGAGCAAGGAAAGAGCCGTACATTTGAAAATAGTATCAATGCAGCTAGAAGATAAAAATTAATTCAGATTTAGGAAGGCTAGTCTCTTCTTGAGAAAATAATTTCTTATTTATAGAAAGCTAGCAGAAGAACCCATTGAACACTAAGTTTGTGTTCTGAAATCAAACAGCCCATGTTTATAGCTAAGCTTGGATAAAAGCATCTCTCCAGCTACTCTTTTAAATGTCTTCATGCCCACAGCAGTCCTGTCCATCTTTACACATGTCACCATGTCTTCTCCATTTCTTCCACACACTCTTTCTCAGCTTTTATCTAGTTGTGCACTGATGCAGTGAATAAAAAACCCTGGCTTGGTTCCAGTATCTGCTGCCTAATCGACACAAGAGCTCCAGGGAGAGAGAGGCAAGCAGCCTAACATGCTGCATTATTAAAAGACCTGTCCCACCCGAGGGAATGATGCAAAGATACAAGAGAACAGGGGAGGAAAAAAAACAAACAAACATAATCATGCAAAAAAAGGTTCCTGCACTAAAGGACAAAAATAAAACTTTTGATTATCATTACCAGGGGCTCCAGAAAAGAAACATATGTAATATGTAAAATAATTGAAGAGAAACAAAAAAGACAAAAACACTTTTTGTTGTGTAGTGAGTGGTGGAATCAGTGGAGTCATTAAATTTAAAAATGTCCCTAAAATGCATGTAGTATGATGTGATAAAGCTCATGCTTGCAGCTTACTTGTGAAATTCTCTGTGATTGAGAACAAAGAGCCTAGGTTTCTAAAATAGGCAATAATGTAGCACGTCCACCAATTGTAGATAAATTATTAATGTTACAGCTCAGACAATCCATAAGTGAAGTGTAATCCCTATCCTCATTCAGAGAAGGACTTGGTCCAGATTTAAAATCTAAAAATAAACTCAGTAGATGTGTAAATATGTGTGGGTGTTTCGAGTCTGTCTGAGTTGTAGCGAAAGTAAAAGTTGAACACAGATCAGCAGGACAGCAAGAACACTCATTAAGGCAAATGTTTGTCACTTCATGACAATCACACTGCAAATGTTTAATCTGCCATGATGTGCTTTACTCCGTCGCAAATGTATTCTTTCGAGGCTTTATGCTTTCTGTTTGCTTTCTCCAGACAGGTGTGCAAAACTCAAAATGTTGCACTTCCATTTGGCACATTAATATTCTTATTAAGCATGTTTTTACTGAACTAAACACTTTTTAATAAGTCTCACAATTTCCTATTGGGCTGTAGCACAATATTCAAGGCTTTGAAGTATTATCTGTGAAACTGACTCATATCTGGTTCTTCTTGTGTCTAAGAGTAAAACACATAACGTGTCCGTCCTTGAAAGTTAGACAAATAAGACAAAAACCTTAAGAATAAAGCAATACTAAAGGACTTAAACCCAAATTCTAATGCAACACACCATCAAACTAATCTTAAAACTATCAGTCTTTTTGTACATCTTTAAATACAGTCAAAGAGCTCTAAAGTTGTAGCTTAATTACATCTGACCAAGTTACAGCATAAAGCCACTTCAGCACTACCAGAGCTGGATTAGCGGTAGGTCTAAATGAAATACACAAAGATGTGACACACTTGGATGCACTCCAGTGAATGTGTGAGTGTAAACCTTGCACAATAATCGTATTTATCAGCTATCGTCTCTAGGTAGTTACTCAAAGGTAGTTTCTAAGTGAGCCAGCATAAAAAAAGACAAATCTCTTTCTTTCTGCATATAACAAAAGAAACATATGCAGATATAACAAATTTCTAGATTGGAAGAGTATGTGTTGGTGCAAGCATACAATTAAACTTTCACTAATATGTTTGTATGTTAAAAAAAAAGTGTATTAACTATTGTGGTATTTTCAATCAAATGCACAAACCCTAAAGCTGTACTATCAATAACACAGCAAGTAGACTGTCAGGATGTAGGAGAGGAAAATGTTCAAAAAGAACTATAAACTCAGCTATGCTCAAAATTAATAAAACTCTCATTTAGATTCTAAGTAAGATGGGTAAATTAAACAAAAGGAAGTCAAATGATGCTCCTCCATGTAAACCAAGCATACATAATTATTTAGAACACCTTGAAGAAACTCAATATTCAAACAATATGAAAGTTTTTTTTTTTTTCAAAACAGCACACTGTGGTTGAATAGAAGACAAAAAGAGGAGCAGTGGGAAGTCACTACGGCCCCTATGGTCCTACTAAAATTACACATGACTGCAGGGCTCCTTGTGCTTGAAGCTTTGTACACATAATCTCACGCACAGATGCACATAAACACCCCTAGTGAGGGCGGCTGCTCTAAAGCCATTAAGGACTGCGCCTTCTGTCACTGTGTCACACGTGCGTAAAGTCGTTCTTCCATTCTAGTTATCTGTCCCTCAATCTCTGTTCCACACGTGTCACTAGAGCAGGGAGACAGATGGTATCCTACTGACCTCTGGAACAACACAACTCCAGTTAGACTTTATAAACTGATATAAAATGGTTGAATACTTTATGAACGCAGAAAAATGATGATAAAAAATTTATCAAAAAGCCTCTAGGTACACTAAAAACTGCACAGGACCAAATGAGCAAGATCCACTTCGCACGTGTTGCTGTTTAATGGATGCAGGGGCTCAGGGGACAACAGGAAGTCAGGGTCAGGCTGATGACCCCACAAATTCCTGTTTTTCAGCTACTGCTTTATTTTTTGGCTCTTTAATTCCACCTCTCTTGCCATTTTCCTCTTCCTCACTCCCGCCATCCCTCTTTCTGTCATCCTGTTCCTCTCTGTCTGCACTCCACAAAGCCAACTCTTCAGGACCTATTTCAGCTGGATTTCTCCTCCCCATCTGTTAGGAAAACTATTATTTTCCCTTTTTCTTTTCTATTTTGAACTAGCTTCAATAACAGTACCTTCATTTTTAAAGAAATGTTTTGTCCCTTTTCTTCTATAAAAAGGCCCTTTCTGCTATTCAAGTACCATCAACCCACTAACAGTCTAAAGTCTTTAGTTAGGTAAAATAAAATACTTTTCTGTTAACCAACTCACCAAGTATATGAGAAGTATATGAGGTTAACATTTAAAGTAGAGATCCACTGATCCACATTCATTTCTGATCCAATTCTGATAACTTGGACAATATCCTGAAATGTTTCTAATACCAGAGCTTTGTTTGCTATAATGTTATCACTCCTCTCTGTAAGCATGTATGATATGAATGACTGTACATGTGAATCCTAAAAATCAACTTGAGATCAGTAACTGGACAAATTTGATCCTGAAAACAACTATGCAACTGTAAAGGTTCAAATTGACTGTATTCATTAAATCCGACATATACCCTTAAAGGGGAAAACCTGTTCCACAGAGTTTTGACCTTACTTCCGTTTATCAAAGAAATTGACTCAATACCACTGCACCCATAAATCAGACCCATTTTCATGGATACCCAATCTAGAATCCTTTTTTCAGTATCGCGACCAATACCGGTATTAATACTGGATCGTCGCATCTTTAATTTAAAGCCTTCTCACAAAATGAAGGAAACGATATTCAATCTACACAACTAACTCAAATAAATTCCAACTGAGATATATTATCCTCTTACATTCACAGTTCAAAAATAATAAATGATAATAACAAATGAATAAGATATTTCCCCCACAGAAGAGGGCGTTGATGGTTGAGGTTAAAGCAGATTTTTGAAGACATCTAACATTGAATAAATTAGAATAAAAGACAAAAAATGATCCTAGCTGTGGAGGACTTCTTTTCCAACTCTAAGCCCTCACCTCAATGGCTGAGTTCATTAGGTTCTTCCGACTGAGTGTCATGTTGAGCGTGTTGTTATGACTCAGCATGGGTGTCTTCATAAATACAAAGTCACTTCGGCTAGATATGGTGGAGTAGCAGGGCCGATAGGTGCGTGTGTGAGGATCCTGGGGGCCTCCCACCACCTCCATGTATCGTATGGGCCCATCACTGTTGAGCTGCAGGTGTAGGTCTTTACTGGGCCTCTGATGGTAGCGGCTGGACCTGCGGCCATAGCAGCAGCATTCAGAGTCTCCCAGCCCTGGACCACGGTGCCTAAGGCAGCGCACCATGAGAACCAGAAAAGTGATGAAAGCCACACCTGACACACATGCGAGAGAGATGATGAGATATAAAGTGATGTTAGACATCCCAGTGTGGTGGTAGAAGTGGTTGTGTCGGGGGTGTGAAGGGACATCGACAGCTTTGGCCTTCTCATCCACGGTTACGGTGATGTTCACAGAAGTAGATTTTGGTGGATCCCCATTATCCTGGATGATGACTGTTATGTCATAAGTAGAACCCTCATCTTCTTCGGCCCACTTGCGGGCCGTTCGGAGCTCTCCAGTGTGGACCCCAATACGGAACATGCCAGCATTTGGTCCTGGTGCAATAGAGTAAAACAACCATGCATTGTGCCCACTGTCTGCATCCACTGCAACCAGTTTATTTATGACATGGCCTGTGCTAACAGATGGGGGCACACTGAGCTGGAGTCTTTTGTCCTTAGGGTAGGAGGGATGAACAATCATTGGTGCATTGTCATTCACATCTACAACAAACACATGTACAGTGACATTTGTTGCCCGTTGGGGCTCCCCTGCATCCCGGGCCTGCACCTGAATGCGGAAAGCATTAACCTTCTCATGGTCCAGGGAGCGCATGCTGTAGATGTGGCCAGTCTCTGGGTTGATGTACACATAAGATGAGATGGGAGAGTCCTGGATCATACTAGGAAGGATGGAATAGGAGATATGAGCATTCTCACCCAGGTCAGCATCGGTGGCAGAAACAACAGCTATAGGAGAACTTGGGAGGTTGTTTTCAGGGATGTCCACAGAGTATGAAGGCTGGGAGAAGGAGGGGGCATTGTCGTTTACATCCAGGAGCGTTACTACAAAGGTTTGTTGGGATGTGAGGGGTGGGGAGCCAGCGTCAGTTGCCTTAATAACCACTGTGTACTCTGGGACAGTCTCCCTGTCAAGGCTGCCAGCAGTTATCAGACTATAATGACCATCAAAGGCTGAATTAAGTTTAAAAGGCAGACCTGCTGGAATGGTTAATGTAACCTTCCCATTATCTCCAGAATCCAGGTCTCGAGCTGTTATGAGAGCAATCATTTTTTCTTTAGGTGAATCTTCACTGATGGAGCTGGTTGCAGACATCAGTGTCACCTGCGGGGCATTGTCATTCACATCAATGATGTCCACTATGAGGTTACAGGAGCCCTCCATGGCAGGGTCTCCCCCATCTCTGGCCTGCACTGTAATGTGATAAGATGTGGCCTTCTCATAGTCCACATCCCCCTTCACACTGATCTCCCCGCTTTTGGAGTCTATGCTGAAGAGCTGGAGAACACGCTCTGGTGTGTATTTACTAAACAGGAATGATATTTCACCATTACTGCCAGAATCAACGTCAGTTGCGTTTAATTTTGTAACTAAAGTGCCCTGTGCGACATTTTCCAACAACGTCACCTTTGTCACTGGCTCACTAAAGACTGGCGCATTGTCATTTACATCCAGAATTTTAATGAGCAGAAGTGTTGAGCCAGATTTCTGCGGCTGACCCCCATCCACAGCAGTGAGTAACAGGCGAAAAGAGGCCTGTGTCTCTCTGTCCAGAGCTTTATTCACGACCAGTTCTGGAAACTTGCTGCCATCACTCTTAGTCTCCACATTCAGTGTAAAGAAGTCATTTGCAGCCAAACGGTAAGATCGTAAGGAGTTAGTATCCACGTCTGGATCGTGCGCACTCTCCAAACGGAACCGTGTGCCCTGCGCCGCCGCCTCTGACACCTCCAGAGAAATATTGCTGGTTGAAAACTGCGGCGCGTTATCGTTCACATCCCGGATTTCCACAACAACTCGGTGAATATCCAGTGGATGCTCCAGGATAATTTGGATTTTTTGTGAGCAAGATGAACTCAGTTCACACAGTTGCTCTCTGTCAATTCTTTGTTTAATAATTAATTCACCAGTTGCTTGTTTCACTTCAAAATACTCCACCGGTGACTCAGAGACCACCCGTAGCCTCCTATTGACGATATCCTGAACATTAAGGCTCAGATCATTCGCTATGTTTCCAACCACAGACCCCGGATCTTGTTCCTCCAAAACAGAATATCTGAGCTCAGCGGAGGCAGAGTAGATACAGGCCAGATAGAGGTAAATCCTCCACAGCGTCCCTCCTCCGGAGCGCTTCCTCTGCCTGGAGTCCATTGTGCTGCGCTCCGAGGATCGAGAAAGTTTCCAACTTCGCTCACCGTCACGTATCCATAGTAGTATTGTTCAGACGAGTCTACACGGCTCGATGTAAACATTTCCACTCTAAAAGCAAAGCGATTGGAAGTTCTGATGTAGACATGGCGATCGAGGTTAAAGAAAAAAACACGGGGAAAAAAAATCAAAGTTGTTCCAGGCTCCACTAAAACTCTTTGCTCTGACTCCTCTGTCTCACTCTCTCCATGGGCGGGGAGAGACCACAGAGGGCTGCCCTTTCATTGGAGGACAAAGCTGGAGCAATGCTGTCACCCTTCCCACACCCACACTAAACTTTGAGGACTTCTCTTTCAGAGACGAGTATGAACCTACCAAAGCAGTATGAAGTTTAAGGAAGTTTGAGAAAGAAGTTGGACAGAATTTTTTCCCCCAAAGACATGTAAAGTAAAGCTTTACACAGCAGTGGGTATTAATTGAAACATGAGACCTCTTGTTCGTCTGTGATTTGCCTCCGCACCCTGAAACCAGCAGCTTGTTAAAGAAATGCCCCAGAAAAATGTTTTCTGCTACCGCATGGCGGCGTGCTTTGAAAACTAATAGTTATAACTAGTAATCCTAAATGCAGTTGCCTGATACAGCTTTCACGAATTTTAACACCGTTAATCACTTATAGTTACCAGATGAGAAACTAAATAATAAATGCTAAATAATCAACTTTTTGGAAGAATACCTTAATATACAGTTAAAGGTTAAACTACAGCAAATATTATAGAAACATGTGAGTAGAAATACTCTGAACGACTTTATTGGCATTTTCTCAGTTTTAATATGATTTAATAACTCGAATTAATCTAAGGCACATTATTTTTTCCACTGAAACACATTTTCAAAATGACCAAGAAGGGCTTTAAATTGCTACATGTGAGATGCAAAATATGTTATCTTAGCCTAGAAGAGAGCTCAAGAGAAATAAATAAATATGCAGCCAAAAAAGAGCTAGAAAAAAGTTTCCAATCAGTCTGAAAAGACTGATATTTTCAGCTCACCTGCTGGCTCTCAAAGGTCCAGGTGCTGTCAGGTAAAGACGCATCCAGAACACTGAGGGTTTCTTTAAAGTCTGTGGTGCTGCTGGGTTTGATCAGAGTAAAATCACTGTACTCTGACATTGGAGACATGCAGGACCTGAAGGACTGACTCTGAGACATCATGTCTCCTCCCAGGACTTCCACGTATTTAATGGGTCCATCAGTATTGAGCTGAATCTGCAGGTTTCTGTTGGGGTTCTTGTAATCATCGCAGTCGCTTCTTCTCATGCAGCAGCTCCCGCTGCTACTGCTGCTCCTGATGCATTTCACCGCTAAGATGAGAAACGTCACCAGAGACAGCACGGACACTGAGGCCAGAGAAAGAATCAAATAAAGGGTAATTCTGCCAGTTTTTTTGCTGGGCTCAGATATTTTATGTCTGAGGTCTAAGATGGGCTCATGGAGACCGTCCTCCAGCAGGATGGACACCGTAGCGGTGGCGGACTGAACCGGTTCCCCATCATCCTTGATTTCTATCAGCAGCCTCTGAGAGGAGTCATCCTGCTCGGTTACAGCGCGTTTAGTCCTCACCTCCCCTGTGTACTGATTGACGGTGAACAGAGAGGCGTCTGTGGCCTCCGCCAGTCTGTAGGAGATCCAGGCATTATGGCCGGAGTCAGCGTCCACGGCCGTCACCTTAGTAACCAGGTGACCAGCTTTAGCAGAGCGGTGCATCCTTTGATGAGAGAGAGAACCCAGGGCAGCAGAGGAGGGGTAAATAACAGCGGGGGCATTATCGTTCTGGTCCAGGATAAAAACATGGACAGTGGTGTTGCTGCTCAGAGGAGGGGAACCATGGTCCTTTGCCTGAACCTGAATCTGAAACACCTTCAGCTTCTCATAGTCAAATGATTGCATGCTGTAGATGCTGCCGTTTTCTGAATTAATGTAAACATAAGATGAAACAGAAACGTCTTGTACCTTAGAATCTAGGATGGAGTAAGATATCTTTGCGTTTTCACCCGAATCCAGGTCAGAGGCTGATACAGAGAATAGTATAGATCCTGGAACTTTATTTTCTTTTAAATATACATTATAGGAGGGCTGATTAAAAACAGGAGGGTTGTCATTGACATCAGTTATGATAACAGGGATAGCGGTCCTACTAGTGAGCTTAGGTGAGCCTGAATCGGTCGCGGTTATCTCAATATTATACTCTGACGCACGTTCTCTGTCCAAAGTACCAAGAGTAACCAGTGCATAATTATTAGAAAATGATGGTTTCAGATTAAACGGGGGGCCTTTGGTGAGATTCAGGATTACTTTACCGTTATCCCCAGAGTCAAGATCTTTTGCGCTGATCAGAGCAACAACAGTTCCGCTTGGTGCATCTTCGCGCACAGGTTTAGGCTGAGAGGTAAAAACGATTTCAGGGGCATTATCATTAAAATCAGTAATATCTACCTGGACACGACAGTGGCCTTCCATTTGAGGGCTGCCTTTATCTTTTGCAATGACATCAATGTCATATGACTTAACGGATTCATAGTCTAACTCTCCTTTCAGAGTGATTTCACCTGTTAATGAGTGGATTTGAAAAGCTGTTAACACAGAAGGCAGAGTACGTGCGCCAAAGGAAAATTCTATTTCACCATTTGAGCCTTCGTCTGCGTCCGTTGCTTTGGGTTTGATAATAGTTGTTCCTTTCAAACTATTTTCACTCAGTGATATTTTGTACAGGTTTTTCTCAAAAATTGGGAAATTATCATTATTATCAAGAACTGTTATTGTTATTTGTGTTGTTCCAGATCTCACAGGGTTTCCTCCATCTAAAGCTGTTAGCAATATTTTGTGAACAGAGGTTTTTTCTCGATCAAGATTTTTTTCTAAAACAAGCTCTGGAACAGCTTTACCTCCCTCAATTTCTTTTATCTTCAGTGAGAAGCAGTCGTTTTTACTTAGTGCGTAAGACTTAAGTGAATTGCTCCCTACATCAGGATCCCCTGCTGCCTCTAAAGGGAAACGCGTACCAACAGCCGCTGATTCAGCTATATTTAAAGATAATTCATTTGAAAGGAAATTTGGAGAATTGTCATTAATATCTTTAATTTCTACTTCAATTCGATGTAACTGTAACGGGTCCTCTATTACAACCTGCAGAGGTAATATACAGCTTGTGCTTTGTCCACATAAAGCCTCTCTGTCAATTCTGTCATTCACTACCAACTCGCCCTTCCCCGCATCCACGCTGAAATACTCCCCACCTGCCTCAGAGGGGACACGTAGTTTACGGTGAAAAATGTCAGAGAGTCCCAGACTTAAGTCTTTGGCGAGATTTCCAACCACAGATCCCCTTTTCAGCTCCTCCTGTATGCTGTAACGAGTCTGTCCGTTTATTGTATTCCACAAGAGAAAGAATTGATGCCACCAAAGCGCCTGCCATCTCCAGTCTCGGTATCCTTTCTTCTTTGTCATCCTTATTCTACCAATAATACCGTTTCCATTCCAAGAGAGTGAAGGACCAAAAGGAAATGATAATAATCCGTGAACGCAACATGCCCGGCTGGAATAGAATCTATTTATGGACGAGATTTAAACTGAGACATTATCTTAAGCTTCAAATATAAGACATTTTTGCCGACTGTTCTCCCACTCAGAGCATTGTGGTTGCTGAAGCTGCAGAGGGGGAGGGATTAGATCTCTTTGTACAGTTCTGAATTCTATTGGTTCACAGCTTCCACCTCTGGTATCCAATCAGAACAAGGCCTTGAAATACACACATAACTCCCTTTTGATTCACGATGGGAGACTGTAAATTAATATTATTCAATATTCCGCAGACACAAACAATCCTATACAAATATAATTAAAAATCGCCAAGCCTTATAAATATCTTACATGATTATTGGAATATAGTGTATTTTCATTAATGAAAACAGAAAACCTCATTCAGTCATTCTATTGTGATTTAAAGACGGTCAGTGCATCCTCTTTGCGTCACAAAATTTCGGTCGCTGTCCGAGTCTATGGTGCTGAAATCTGTACTCTAAAGCAGTTTAGAAACTCGGCACTCAGGACCCACTGTCCTATAAGTGTTTTCCTACCTTCCCACACATGATTTAAACAACTACATGAATAGAATGGGTCCTACAGCCCCTGAGGGCTGCTAAGGAGGGAATGCAATCATTTAATGGGCATGTACTGGAGAAGAGACTAAAAACGCGCAGGACTGAGTTTAAAAAACACAGATTTATAGTGTACCTGATATTTCACAGTCAGTTTGCAATTAAGAAATAAGAAAGCACAGCACATACTAGGTCAATCATTAAAAAAAGAAACAAACAACACAATACACATTATCTAGAAAATGTATAAAAAGAAACCAAAAATATCCAGAAATTAAGTTGATTGTACAGTTATAATTTATTACCACGGTTACCCGTTCTGGTTTCACAATGGCGTGCTAATGTAAATCTAAATTATTTTGAATGTGACTCTGCTCACCTGCTGGCTCTCAAAGGTCCAGGTGCTGTCAGGTAAAGACGCATCCAGAACACTGAGGGTTTCTTTAAAGTCTGTGGTGCTGCTGGGTTTGATCAAAGTAAAATCACTGTACTCTGACATTGGAGACATGCACGACCTGAAGGACTGACTCTGAGACATCATGTCTCCTCCCAGGACCTCCACGTACTTTATGGGTCCATCAGTATTGAGCTGAATCTGCAGGTTTCTGTTGGGGTTTTTGTAATCATCACAGTCGCTTCTTCTCATGCAGCAGCTCCCGCTGCTACTGCTGCTCCTGATGCATTTCACCGCTAAGATGAGAAACGTCACCAGAGACAGCACGGACACTGAGGCCAGAGAAAGAATCAAATAAAGGGTAATTCTGCCAGTTTTTTTGCTGGGCTCAGAAACTTTGTGTCTGAGGTCTAAGATGGGCTCATGGAGACCGTCCTCCAGCAGGATGGACACCGTAGCGGTGGCGGACTGAACCGGTTCCCCATCATCCTTGATCTCTATCAGCAGCCTCTGAGAGGAGTCATCCTGCTCGGTTACAGCGCGTTTAGTCCTCACCTCCCCTGTGTACTGATTGACGGTGAACAGAGAGGCGTCTGTGGCCTCCGCCAGTCTGTAGGAGATCCACGCATTATGGCCGGAGTCAGCGTCCACGGCCGTCACCTTAGTAACCAGGTGACCAGCTTTAGCAGAGCGGGGCATCCTTTGATGAGAGAGAGAACCCAGGGCAGCAGAGGAGGGGTAAATAACAGCAGGAGCATTATCGTTCTGGTCCAGGATAAAAACATGGACAGTGGTGTTGCTGCTCAGAGGAGGGGAACCATGGTCCTTTGCCTGAACCTGAATCTGAAACACCTTCAGCTTCTCATAGTCAAATGATTGCATGCTGTAGATGCTCCCGTTTTCTGAATTAATGTAAACATAAGATGAGACAGAAGCGTCTTGTACTTTAGAATCCAGTATGGAATATGTGATTTTTGCGTTTTCTCCAGAATCTAGATCAGACGCTGATACTGAATAGAGAATAGATCCTGCAACCCCATTCTCTTTTAAATATACGTTATAGGAGGGCTGATTAAAAAACGGAGGGTTGTCGTTCACATCAATTATGCTGATACTAATAGTTTTCTTGCTTGATAGAGATGGGGAGCCCGAATCAGTTGCTGTTATCTCGACATTATATTCTGAATTTGTTTCTCGGTCTAAAGCGCCATTAGTAATCAATGCATAATTGTTTGAAAAGGAAGGTTTTAAAGTGAAGGGAGACTCATTGGTTAATTGTAACATGACCTTGCCATTATTACCTGAATCGAGATCACGCGCGCTTATCAAAGCAACCACAGCACCTTTAGGTGCGTCTTCGCGTACTGGACTGGGTTTTGAAGTAAGGATTATTTCCGGTACGTTGTCATTGACGTCTATTACAATAATTTGTACACGACAATGACCCTCCATTTCAGGAAATCCTCTGTCCTTCGCAGTGACACTTATTTCAATTTTGCTACTGCTCTCATAATCTAACGGGTTTAGTAAGATAATTTCGCCTGTATCCGAGTTCATCCTAAGAATGGATAGCAGGGATTGAGGCGTGCTATCGGCAAATCTGTATTCGAGCTCCGCATTAACACCCTCGTCTGCATCTGTGGCTTCAACTCGTACAAGCACAGAACCAGAGGCACTGTTTTCAGGCACGGAAATATTATACAACGTCCTTTTAAACACTGGGACATTGTCGTTATTGTCCAATACAGTCACAATAATACTCGAGGTTCCAGTTTTCACCGGGCTGCCTCCATCTAAGGCTGTTAATAATAACTGATGTACGCTCTGTTTTTCTCTGTCTAGTGGTTTCTCCAGCACAAGCTCGGGAACATATCGGTCACCAGACAGCTCCTTCATTTTTAATGTAAAACATTCGCTTTTACTTAGTGTATATGACTTCACTGAATTACTACCAACGTCCAGATCCTGCGCGGTGTCCAAAGGAAAGCGAATCCCCACAGCGGTAGATTCAGCTATCTTTAAATGCCGTTCTTCATTAAAAAAAAGCGGAGCATTGTCATTTATATCCTTTACTTCCACTTCTATTCGGTGTAACTGCAGGGATTCTCTGTCACAATTTGCAGTGATAAAATGCAACTGGCGCTTTGTCCGCATAAAGTCTCCCTGTCTATTCTGTCATTTACCACCAGATCACCTTTCCCCACATCCACGCTGAAGAACTGCTTACCAGCCTCAGAGGCGACGCGCATTTTACGGTTAAAAATGTCGGATATTCCCAAAGAAAGATCCTTTGCAAGATTTCCAACCACAGAACCCCGTTTTAGTTCTTCTAGTATGCTGTAACGAGTCTGTCCGTTTACTGTAATCAGCAAAAGAAAGAAATGATACCACCAAAGCCATTTCCAGTCACGGTATCTCATTCTCTTTGTCATCCCCGGTTTCTTCCCGGTCCTTTATAAAGTTATATTTCCCATAGATGTATCCATCCACGCTATCCAGACTCAGTAGTGACCACGGTAACGTATAATAATAAAAAATATAGTCTAATACTGACTTATAAAATACATGATTAAAACGTCATCTAACAGACAAGCGCATCTCCTCTTCGGCTCTGAGCATAGGGAGAGCCACTGTGACTAGAGCGAGTGGGGGAAGGACAAGATCTCTTTGTAAAATACTGTGAGCTATTGGTTCATTCTAGCCACCTATCAGACCAGCCCCAATAAGCTGAGAATGCAGTAATCCTTTCTCGAGAATAACAGAATATGTGAGCACGTGTGACACCATATAAAATTAATACAATTAAATACGAAAAAGAAATCAATTGATAAAAATGGCATGTAGATTTAAAATGCCAGCTTCATTTTATGCATTTGAGTGCTAATGTAAAGCTTCATAAAAAAATATTTAACATTAGAAAACATATATATATATATATATATATGTATGTATGTATGTATGTATGTATGTATGTATGTATGTATGTATGTATGTATGTGTGTATGTATGTATGTATGTATGTATGTATGTGTGTGTGTGTGTGTGTGTGTGTGTGTGTGTGTGTGTGTGTGTGTGTAAAGGGGGAGTGTTTGTGTGTTTGTGGTGCAAAGATCGAGGGAGTCTTATTAGGATTTGTTAATATAAAGCACTCAAATAAACATATCAATGTAATTGATGTCATTTAAAGAAGCAAACGAAATCGGCATATCCATAAACATTTACAATCCATGCATTTGAATTTTCTGTAATGCAAGTCACCAGACATTAAACATTTCCCCTGTGTCAAGAGGATTTATCGTCGCTGTCCAGGCCAGCGGTGCTGAAAAATTGGGAAAAGCACAGGAAATGTTGCGCTTTTGGCAAGTCTGGAGAACAAAAGAAAGGACTAAAATAGATAAATTAAGAATTAGCAATATATAGATTTAAGCAAGGTTGTGCAGTTCTGTTTTTTTTTTTTTTTTTTTTTTTTACTGTCTGCTTTAGGACCAATTGTCCTTTGGAATTCACAAGAATACCTTAAATGCTTTGGGTTAAAAAATATACTATAAAAGCTTAGGTGTTCAAAAAAAAAAATTAGCCATTACTTTCTCTGCTAGGATAACAAATCTAATAAAACTATATTTATAAAAACCGAATGACTTTTTGCCTCACCTGCTGGCTCTCAAAGGTCCAGGTGCTGTCAGGTAAGGACGCATCCAGAACACTGAGGGTTTCTTTAAAGTCTGTGGTGCTGCTGGGTTTGATCAGAGTAAAGTCACTGTACTCTGACATTGGAGACATGCAGGACCTGAAGGACTGACTCTGAGACATCATGTCTCCTCCCAGGACCTCCACGTACTTTATGGGTCCATCAGTATTGAGCTGAATCTGCAGGTTTCTGTTGGGGTTCTTGTAATCATCACAGTCACCCCGTCTCGTGCAACAGCTTCTGCTGCTCCTGATGCATTTCACCGCTAAGATGAGAAACGTCACCAGAGACAGCACGGACACTGAGGCCAGAGACAGAATCAAATAAAGGGTAATTCTGCCAGTTTTCTTGCTGGGCTCAGAAACTTTGTGTCTGAGGTCTAAGATGGGTTCATGGAGACCGTCCTCCAGCAGGATGGACACCGTAGCGGTGGCGGACTGAACCGGTTCCCCATCATCCTTGATCTCTATCAGCAGCCTCTGAGAGGAGTCATCCTGCTCGGTTACAGCGCGTTTAGTCCTCACCTCCCCTGTGTACTGATTGACGGTGAACAGAGAGGCGTCTGTGGCCTCCGCTAGTCTGTAGGAGATCCAGGCATTATGGCCGGAGTCAGCGTCCACGGCCGTCACCTTAGTAACCAGGTGACCAGCTTTAGCAGAGCGGGGCATCCTTTGATGAGAGAGAGAACCCAGGGCAGCAGAGGAGGGGTAAATAACAGCAGGAGCATTATCGTTCTGGTCCAGGATAAAAACATGGACAGTGGTGTTGCTGCTCAGAGGAGGGGAACCATGGTCCTTTGCCTGAACCTGAATCTGAAACACCTTCAGCTTCTCATAGTCAAAGGAATGCATGCTGTAGATGCTCCCATTATCCGAGTTAATGTAAACATAAGATGAGACAGAAACGTCTTGTACTTTAGAATCCAGTATTGAGTAAGATATCTTTGCGTTATCACCAGAATCAGAATCGGATGCTGATAACGAGTAAAGTATAGATCCTGGTAATCTATTTTCTTTTAAATAAACAGCACATGTGGATTGTGTAAATACAGGTGGATTGTCATTAACATCAGTGATATTAACATTAACTGTCTTTTTACTCGACATTGGCGGTGAACCTTTATCAGTGGCAGTTATCTCAACATTATACTCAGTGAATTGTTCTCTGTCTAAAGCACCGTGTGTAATCAAAACATAATTGTCAGAAAATGATGGTTTCAGTTTAAAAGGCATATCTTTGGGAAGTTGCAATGTAACTTTACCGTTATCACCAGAGTCAACGTCTCTTGCGCTAATTAAAGCCACTACAGTGCCACTTGGCGCATTCTCGGGTACTGAGTTTGGCTGAGAAGTCAGAAATATATTCGGAGGATTATCGTTAACATCTAAAACTTCGATATGAACAGTACAATGCCCCTCCATTTTTGGGCTTCCTTTGTCTGCAGCGGTAACATAGATCTCGTAATTAGAATGTGTTTCAAAATCTAAGTCCCCAATCAAACGTATTTCTCCAGTTAGTGAATCTATATGAAACACAGACAGGACATTTTCTGGCGTGTGCGCTGCAAAGGAAAACTCAATCTCTCCGTTTAAACCTTCATCTGCATCTTTAGCTTTCAGTGTAAGAACTGATGTCCCATTTGCTGCATTTTCGTTTATAGAAACTTTGTATATGTTCTTCTCAAAAGCTGGGAAATTGTCGTTAATATCAAGGATATTTATGGTTAATTGGCAGGTCCCAGACCTGGCTGGGTTCCCTCCATCTATTGCAGTTAATATCAGCTTATGTTTTGCTTTCATCTCTCTGTCAACGGATTTAGATAAAACTAACTCAGGAACTCTCTTTCCGCCAGACACATCTTTGATTTTCAAAGTAAAAAAATCATCTTTGCTTAAGGAATACGATCTTACTGCGTTAACACCAACATCAAGATCCTGAGCCGAATCCAGAGGAAAATGCGTCCCTGCCGCTGCTAGCTCTGCTATTTGCAATATTTTTTCAGTCGACGGAAAACTAGGGGAATTATCATTAACGTCTTGTATTTCAACCTCTACTCTGTAAAGCTGTAAAGGATTATCAATCACAATTTGAAGAGTTAAAACACAGCTCGCGCTTTGTCCACAAATAGCATCTCTGTCTATTCTGTCATTCACCACCAGCTCTCCCTTTCCCGCATCCACGCTGAAATACTGCTCGCCAGCCTCAGATGCGACCCGCAGTTTACGGCTCAAAATGTCAGACAAAGACAAACTCAAATCTTTAGCTAGATTTCCAACCACGGAAGCTCTTCTTAGTTCCTCTGGGATGCTGTAACGAGTCTGTGCTTCAACTGTAATCCACAGGAGAAATAATTGATTCCACCAAACCGCTTTCCATCTCCAGTCGCGGTATCCCATTGTCTTTGCCATCCCTTATTCTCAAAAAGCATTACACGGTTCAGTGAATCAACAACAAGTCATTGTTACAAAATCTCATGGCACAAATTAAATCTAACACTGTTAAGTCAAAGCTTACAAAAGTCTTTCTATTAGTTTTAATCTCGTTGCAGGGAGATGCTAGTGTACATCTGCCCTTTGCAGGGGGAGACTAGATCCTTTGCACAGTGTGCTTAATTGGTGGAACTAGATCTTTCTTGCCATGAGAAGACAGTGATGGTGCAATGTCATTTACGAGATAGTACAGTGGAAAAGAATAAAGTTTAACAGAGTATAACGCGGTAAATAAATTATTTCAGCCTAATAATACGAAAATAAATAATAATAATATAACTAATAAAATAAACAAAAACATAATAAAAAAAAAAAAAAAAATAAAGAAGACATAATTACATAAATAATTGGGTACTTCATCTCAGTATGATATTAATCATTGGTGAGTAATTTCAAACTCAGTTTTGCCCTGTTACCGGGAACCTTTCAAAAATTGTCGCTGTTCACTACTGAGGTGCTGAAGGAAAATATAATTAATGCCTGTATAAAGGACATATTTACAAATCACGATGCTGGTAGTATCTTTGAATAAACTGCCTGAATGGAATTCAAAGTTGCAAGACTAACGGAATATGATGAAATTAAAAAGGAACAAGCCTGTGATCTATTTTTCTCCCTCAACATTTTTTATTGTAAAAATATTTGTTATATATATCTATATGTTACAAAACATAACAGTGGATATTCTTTAGCTCACCTGCTGGCTCTCAAAGGTCCAGGTGCTGTCAGGTAAAGACGCATCCAGAACACTGAGGGTTTCTTTAAAGTCTGTGGTGCTGCTGGGTTTGATCAAAGTAAAATCACTGTACTCTGACATTGGAGACATGCAGGACCTGAAGGACTGACTCTGAGACATCATGTCTCCTCCTAGGACCTCCACGTACTTTATGGGTCCATCAGTATTGAGCTGAATCTGCAGGTTTCTGTTGGGGTTCTTGTAATCATCACAGTCGCTTCGTCTCATGCAGCAGCTCCCGCTGCTACTGCTGCTCCTGATGCATTTCACCGCTAAGATGAGAAACGTCACCAGAGACAGCACGGACACGGAGGCCAGAGAAAGAATCAAATAAAGGGTAATTCTGCCAGTTTTCTTGCTGGGCTCAGATATTTTATGCCTGAGGTCTAAGATGGGCTCATGGAGACCGTCCTCCAGCAGGATGGACACCGTAGCGGTGGCGGACTGAACCGGTTCCCCATCATCCTTGATCTCTATCAGCAGCCTCTGAGAGGAGTCATCCTGCTCGGTTACAGCGCGTTTAGTCCTCACCTCCCCTGTGTACTGATTGACGGTGAACAGAGAGGCGTCTGTGGCCTCCGCCAGTCTGTAGGAGATCCAGGCATTATGGCCGGAGTCAGCGTCCACGGCCGTCACCTTAGTAACCAGGTGACCAGCTTTAGCAGAGCGGGGCATCCTTTGATGAGAGAGAGAACCCAGGGCAGCAGAGGAGGGGTAAATAACAGCAGGAGCATTATCGTTCTGGTCCAGGATAAAAACATGGACAGTGGTGTTGCTGCTCAGAGGAGGGGAACCATGGTCCTTTGCCTGAACCTGAATCTGAAACACCTTCAGCTTCTCATAGTCAAACGATTGCATGCTGTAGATGCTCCCGTTTTCTGAATTAATGTAAACATAAGATGAAACAGAAGCATCTTGTACTTTTGAATCCAGGATGGAATACGTGATTTTTCCGTTTTCCGAATAATCTAGATCAGAAGCAGAAACTGAGTAAAGTATTGAGCCTGGTACTCTGTTTTCTTTTAAATATACATTATATGAGGACTGAGTGAATACAGGAGGATTGTCATTAACATCAGTGATGTATACTGGTATAACTCTTTTGCTTGAAAGTGGAGGAGAACCTGAATCAGTAGCTGTTATCTCGATATTATACTCTGAAAACGTTTCTCTATCCAAAGGGCCGCTGGTAACCAGCGCATAATTGTTAGAAAATGATGATTTAAGACTAAAAGGAGAACCTTTATTTAACTGCAGCGTAACTTTGCTATTATTCCCAGAATCGGCATCACGTGCATTAAGCAAAGCAACTACTGTGCCCCTTGGTGCGTCTTCCTGCACAGGCTGGGGTTCAGAAGTGAGAACAATTTCTGGAGTGTTGTCATTAACATCTAAAACATCTATCTGTAAATGACAGTAACTCTCCATTTCAGGAACCCCTTTGTCTTTCGCAGATATTTCTATTTTGTAGGAGGTTGCTTCTTCATAATCTAAGTCTCCTTTCAGATATATCTCTCCAGTTGAGGATCGGATTTCAAACATGGATAACACGGACTCCGGTGTCCTCGCGCCAAAAAAATATTCTATTTCTCCGTTAGGTCCCTCATCAGCATCAGTTGCAGTTATCTTAATTATGGAAGTATCCTTCACAGAATTTTCTTGCAAAGAAACTGTGAACGTCATATTTTCAAAGACAGGAAAATTATCATTATTATCAAGCACAATAATTGTAAGTTGTGAGGTACCCGAAAGGGTCGGATTTCCTCCATCTACTGCAGTCAACTTTAGCTGATAAAACGCTTTCTTCTCTCGATCAAGAGGCTTTTCTAAAACCAACTCAGGAACTGCTCTACCCCGGTTAACATCCTTCATTTTTAGTGTAAAACATTCATTTCTTGTCAAAGTGTATGACTTCACGGAATTAACCCCCACGTCTAAATCCTCTGCACTTTCCAAAAGAAAGCGAGTTCCCACTGCTGCAGATTCTGCAATTTTTAAAGATAATTCTTTTGTTTGAAACACTGGAGAGTTATCGTTTATATCTTTAATTTCTATCTCCAGTCGGTGTAATTGTAAGGGGTTTTCAATGACAATTTGTAAAGGTAACACGCAGCTCACGCTTTGTCCACATAGAGCTTCCCTGTCTATTCTGTCATTCACCACAAGCTCTCCCTTCCCCGCATCCACGCTGAAATACTGCTCGCCAGACTCAGATGCGACCCGCAGCTTACGGTCAAACATGTCAGATAATGACAAACTCAAATCTTTGGCGAGATTTCCGACCACAGAACCCGGTTTTAGTTCTTCTGGGATGCTGTAACGAGTCTGTGCTTCTATTGTAGTCCACAGAAGAAAGAACTGATTCCACCAAACCGCTTTCCATCTCCATTCTCGGTATCCCATTGTCTTTGCCATCAAATATTCTCAACAATTATTTCCAAATGAAGCAATCCAAAGTACGGTCTATATCCTCCATTGCAGTACGAAATTAATCCAAAGCAAAATTCCAAAATCTAGCCCAAAACATATTTCCACCTTTTTGTTTTAGTTTCATTCGTAGCATCACTCCGTTTCATCTTTCTCTCTACAGTGTGAGTGTAGAGTTTGTGTCGCTGCATATGGGGGAGGGACTAGATCTCTTTGTACAGCTCTGCCATTCATTGGTGCTTGCTAGACATTTCTGTCATCCAATGAGAATAAAGCTGGTCAAATCATTTAAATCACCCACCCACCCACACACACACACACACACACACACTCATCGACATGGTAAAAGGATTGTTAACCCACATAATAGCAGTAAAAAAACAACCAACCAAAAAAACTAAAAACAAAAAACAGATTTTTTTATTTTACATCAGTTTGACTGCTGCTTTTATTTCAAAAAGCATTTCAATACTTTTGTTCTAGTAACCGTGTTAAAAATGTACCTGTCTACCTGTTGTTGGTGCACTTTAGGCTGCTTCTATTTTCAGGGCTCGCCAGGCAAAGTGACTTGCTCTCAGGTTAGGCTTAGTTTTTGCACCGGATGCCCTTCCTCCCCAAACCTCGATTCAAACACGGGTCCCCTGCATTTACAAACATCGATTTTATCCCATTCAACACATGGACTTTCTCTCCATCTATGTAGTGTAGTGCCTTTAATGTAGAAGTGACGACAGCGCAGCAAACATATACCCCTTCCCCCTCTCCTATGCGGCCTGCCGTGCCTTCAAGCTTTTGTAAAGGTTCTCATTTGACTTTCAATTTTGGATGTATTTTATTGATTTATTCTTTCAAAAAAATTATATATATATATGTATGTATATATATACTGACTTATAGTAGGTAGAAAAGTTAAAACAGAAAATTATATGACCTCGTTTACGGACTCAATATCGCTTACGAGAAAACACATGGAGAGAAAAATTGTTCTCACTCCCAACGCTAACTTCCCTACCACACCAAGAAAAGAAAACAAGAAAAAAAAATGTATCTTTACTTCTTATTTACTGGTGTGCACCCATTTCTTTTTTAGAGAAATTTATTAAAATGCAGTTAAGATTAAGCTTGATTAATTGATTAATCACTTTGTACGTTTTAAACTAACTTGTGGGAGTAAAGTTTCAATCCGACCAGAAGGGGGCGGCTTAGTCTGTTTTCGTGAAATTGAACAATAAGCTATATATGATACTAAGGGATTTTAGTGGTTCCTTGGATATTTATTTTCAAATTGTCTTTAAAGCATAAAATTATTATGATATGAAGTTATAAAAATTATGGATGTCCTATGAAAGTAGAGGAATACAAAATGCATTAAAAATTGTTGTCCAGCTCGATGCATGGCCTTTGGACAATGGTACACGATAGTTAAATGGTTGGTGATCCCTGCTGCATTAAAGATGTAAAGGATGGTTTAAATAAGGTCAACATTATTCTAGACGAACAAACAGCTTTTAGAGGTCTTAATCCGAAAACCAGTTTTTGTATATAACAATTTACATAACATAAATTAACATAAACATACACAAAAAGAAAAAGGTCGGTTAAAATGCTTTCACTAAGCAGTTTGAGTAATGTAGAAAACATGTATTTTGAACCAGCGCTTTCGTATACAGGTTGTCACTCTTTTGACTCACCTGCTGGCTCTCAAAGGTCCAGGTGCTGTCAGGTAAAGACGCATCCAGAACACTGAGGGTTTCTTTAAAGTCTGTGGTGCTGCTGGGTTTGATCAAAGTAAAATCACTGTACTCTGACATTGGAGACATGCAGGACCTGAAGGACTGACTCTGAGACATCATGTCTCCTCCCAGGACCTCCACGTACTTTATGGGTCCATCAGTATTGAGCTGAATCTGCAGGTTTCTGTTGGGGTTCTTGTAATCATCACAGTCGCTTCTTCTCATGCAGCAGCTCCCGCTGCTACTGCTGCTCCTGATGCATTTCACCGCTAAGATGAGAAACGTCACCAGAGACAGCACGGACACTGAGGCCAGAGACAGAATCAAATAAAGGGTAATTCTGCCAGTTTTCTTGCTGGGCTCAGAAACTTTATGTCTGAGGTCTAAGATTGGCTCATGGAGACCGTCCTCCAGCAGGATGGACACCGTAGCGGTGGCGGACTGAACCGGTTCCCCATCATCCTTGATCTCTATCAGCAGCCTCTGAGAGGAGTCATCCTGCTCGGTTACAGCGCGTTTAGTCCTCACCTCCCCTGTGTACTGATTGACGGTGAACAGAGAGGCGTCTGTGGCCTCCGCCAGTCTGTAGGAGATCCAGGCATTATGGCCGGAGTCAGCGTCCACGGCCGTCACCTTAGTAACCAGGTGACCAGCTTTAGCAGAGCGGGGCATCCTTTGATGAGAGAGAGAACCCAGGGCAGCAGAGGAGGGGTAAATAACAGCGGGAGCATTATCGTTCTGGTCCAGGATAAAAACATGGACAGTGGTGTTGCTGCTCAGAGGAGGGGAACCATGGTCCTTTGCCTGAACCTGAATCTGAAACACCTTCAGCTTCTCATAGTCAAATGATTGCATGCTGTAGATGCTCCCGTTTTCTGAATTAATGTAAACATAAGATGAAACAGAAGCATCTTGTACTTTAGAATCCAGTATGGAATATGTGATTTTTGCGTTTTCACCAGAATCTAGATCAGAAGCAGAAACCGAGTAAAGTATCGAACCTGGTACTTTGTTTTCTTTTAAATATACATTATATGAGGACTGAGTGAATGCAGGAGGATTGTCATTAACATCAGTGATGTATACTGGTATAACTTTTTTACTTGAAAGTGGAGGAGAACCTGAATCAGTAGCTGTTATCTCAATGTTATACTCTGAAAAGGTTTCTCTATCCAAAGGGCCGCTGGTAACCAGCGCATAATTGTTAGAAAATGATGATTTAAGACTAAAAGGAGAACCTTTATTTAACTGCAGCGTAACTTTGCTATTATTCCCAGAATCGGCATCACGTGCATTAAGCAAAGCAACTACTGTGCCCCTTGGTGCGTCTTCCTGCACAGGCTGGGGTTCAGAAGTGAGAACAATTTCTGGTGTGTTGTCATTAACATCTAAAACATCTAGCTGTAAATGACAATCGCTCTCCATTTCAGGTAGTCCTTTATCTTTAGCAGATATTTCTATTTTATAGGATTTGGCTCTTTCATAATCCAAATCTTTTGATAAGTATATTTCTCCTGTTGATGTGTTAATATCAAATACGGCCAACACAGACTCAGGAGTCCTTGAACCAAAAGAATATTCTATTTCCCCATTAGGTCCCTCATCAGCATCAGTTGCAGTGATTTTAATTACAAATGCGCCCTTTGCAGTATTCTCTTTTAATGAAACTTTATAAATATTTTTTTCAAACACAGGAAAATTGTCATTAATGTCAAGCACAATAATTTTAAGTTGTGCGGTACCCGAAAGGGGCGGAGTTCCCCCGTCTACCGCAGTCAGTTTTAAATGATGGACAGCTGTTTTTTCTCGATCAAGAGGCTTTTCTAACACCAACTCTGGAACTGCTCTGCCATCTCCCAATTCCTTCATTTTCATTGTAAACATTTCATTTTTGGTTAAACTGTAGGATTTCACCGAATTACTTCCAACATCTAAATCTTCTGCATTCTCCAAAGAAAAGCGCGTTCCAACTGCTGCCGATTCTGCAATTTTTACTGTTAATTCTTTCGTTTGAAAGATTGGAGCGTTATCATTTATGTCTTTTATTTCTACCTCGAGTCTGTGTAATTGTAAGGGATTCTCAATAACAATTTGTAAAGGTAACACGCAGCTCGGGCTTTGTCCACAAAGAGCCTCTCTGTCTATTCTGTCAATCACCACCAGCTCTCCCTTCCCCGCAACCACGCTGAAATACTGCTCATCAGACTCAGATGCGACCCGCAACTTACGGTCAAAAATCGCAAATAATGACAAACCCAAATCTTTAGCGAGATTTCCAACAACAAAACCCGGTTTTACTTCCTCTGGGATGCTGTAGCGAGTCTGTGCTTCTACTGAGCTCCATAGGAGAAATAAAAAATGCCACCAAAACGCTCGCCATCTCCAGCCTCGAAATCCCATTTTCTTTGTAATCACCGATCCGTCAGGCCTTTTCCATTATGAAGCTTAAGGTACCAATCCAGTTCCAGTGAGTGTCAAAAAGAATATCAAATCTAGAAATAGCTGGTCCATTCATGCCTACAGCATAATTCATTTTTATTTTTTAGCTCCGAGGTATAAGCACGTCCCACTGTGATCTCACTCATTGCATTGTTAACGTGTTGTGGTGGTGAAGCTGCTCTGAGAGGGGGGTAGATCTCTTTGTATTTTCCCTTCTGCTATTGGAGCAAAGCATACCACGCTGTCATCCAATGAGAAGCGCTCTGAGCAGAGCGTTTTATAAAACAGGCTGCTTATGGAAATCAATCTTTAGCCAATACTTAGTGTCTCATTTTATAATTTTGTATATATATATATATATATATATATATATATATATATATATATATATATATATATATATATATATATATATATATATATATATATATATAATATATATATATATATATATATATATATATATATATATATATATATATATATATATATATATATATATATATATATATATATATACATATACAAAATTATATAAAAAATATAATAATAATAATAATAATAATAATAATAATAATAATAATAATAATAATAATAATAATAATAATAATAATAATAATAATAATAAAGTAACGCTTTTCTTATTTTGAATAAAATCATTGAGTAGTCTACCCAACTCTGTAAATTGTCCAACAATCATCTCCTTTTGCACAATCATTCAACTCATGGAAAAATACAGTAGTTTTGCCTCACCTGCTGGCTCTCAAAGGTCCAGGTGCTGTCAGGTAAAGACGCATCCAGAACACTGAGGGTTTCTTTAAAGTCTGTGGTGCTGCTGGGTTTGATCAGAGTAAAATCACTGTACTCTGACATTGGAGACATGCAGGACCTGAAGGACTGACTCTGAGACATCATGTCTCCTCCCAGGACCTCCACGTACTTTATGGGTCCATCAGTGTTGAGCTGAATCTGCAGGTTTCTGTTGGGGTTCTTGTAATCATCACAGTCGCTTCGTCTCATGCAGCAGCTCCCGCTGCTACTGCTGCTCCTGATGCATTTCACCGCTAAGATGAGAAACGTCACCAGAGACAGCACGGACACTGAGGCCAGAGACAGAATCAAATAAAGGGTAATTCTGCCAGTTTTCTTGCTGGGCTCAGAAACTTTGTGTCTGAGGTCTAAGATGGGTTCATGGAGACCGTCCTCCAGCAGGATGGACACCGTAGCGGTGGCGGACTGAACCGGTTCCCCATCATCCTTGATCTCTATCAGCAGCCTCTGAGAGGAGTCATCCTGCTCGGTTACAGCGCGTTTAGTCCTCACCTCCCCTGTGTACTGATTGACGGTGAACAGAGAGGCGTCTGTGGCCTCCGCCAGTCTGTAGGAGATCCAGGCATTATGGCCGGAGTCAGCGTCCACGGCCGTCACCTTAGTAACCAGGTGACCAGCTTTAGCAGAGCGGGGCATCCTTTGATGAGAGAGAGAACCCAGGGCAGCAGAGGAGGGGTAAATAACAGCGGGAGCATTATCGTTCTGGTCCAGGATAAAAACATGGACAGTGGTGTTGCTGCTCAGAGGAGGGGAACCATGGTCCTTTGCCTGAACCTGAATCTGAAACACCTTCAGCTTCTCATAATCAAATGACTGCATGCTGTAGATGCTCCCGTTATCCGAGTTTATGTAAACGTAAGAGGAGACAGAAACACCCAGCACTTTGGAGTCAAGTATAGAGTAAGAAATCTTTGCGTTTTCCCCAGAATCCCGATCAGACGCTGATACCGAGTAAAGTATAGATCCTGGAATTTTATTCTCTTTTAAATATACATTATAGGAAGACTGAGTAAAAATAGGAGGGTTGTCATTTACATCAGTTATGCTAACATGAATAGTTTTCTTACTTGACAGCGGAGGGGAGCCAGAATCAATGGCTGCTATTTCAATGTTATATTCGGGGACTTTTTCGCGATCCAAAACACTGTTTGTAACTAGCGCGTAGTTTTGTGAAAACGAGGGCCTCAGCGCAAAGTTACTTTTCTCTGGAATGTGTAATTTTACTTTTCCGTTATCCCCGGAATCCAAGTCCCTGGCGCTGATTAGAGCAACAACGGTACCGTTAGGCGAGTTTTCACTCACAGGTTTTGGTCGAGACGTGAGAATTATTTCTGGCGCATTGTCATTAACATCTAAAACTTCAACATTTACCATACAATGTCCCTCCATTCTCGGAGTGCCCCTATCTTTCGCAGTTACATCCAATTCATATTTTGTAGTTGTTTCATAATCTAAGTTTCCCTTCAGAATGATTGTTCCTGAAGCAGAATCAATGGTAAAAATGGAAAGAACAGAATCGGGGGTGTGCGATCCGAATGAATATTCAATCTCTCCGTTTTGACCCTCATCTATATCTGCTGCTTTTGTTTGTATAATCAATTCACCCTCGGGAGCATTTTCTGGAATTGATACTTTATATAAAGATTTCTCGAACGCTGGGATATTATCATTTATATCTAGAACTGTAATAGTTATCTCTGCCGTCCCTGATCTCACTGGGTTACCTCCGTCTAGAGCTGTTAACAGAAGCGTATGTGCAATATTTTTCTCTCTGTCTAACATTTTTGTTAGGAATAATTCAGGAACCTTCCTTCCACCAGCAACATCTTTTACTCTTATACTGAAACATTCATGTTTACTCAATTTATATGACCTCAGAGAATTACTACCGACATCGGGATCTATTGCACTTTCTAATGGAAACTGAACCCCAATCGCAGTAGATTCTGCAATATCTAGAGTAATATCCTTTGACGGGAATCTGGGGGAATTATCATTAATATCTTGAATTTCAACTTCCACACGAAAAAGCTGCAACGGATCTTCGATAAAGACCTGCAGAGGCAACACACAGCTGGCGCTTTGTCCACAAAGAGCCTCTCTATCTATTCTGTCATTCACAACCAGCTCTCCCTTCCCCGCATCCACGGTAAAATACTGCTTACCAGCCTCAGATGCGACGCTTAGTTTACGGTCAGAAATTTCAGTTAAGGACAACCCTAAATCTTTAGCGAGATTTCCAACCACAGATCCCATTTTTAACTCCTCTTGGATGCTGTACCGAGTCTGTCCATCTATTGTATTCCACATGATAAAAAAATGGTGCCACCAAAGCACCAGCCATCTCCAGTCTCGATATGCATTTCTCTTTGTCATCCTTGGTCCGTTATACCATATTTATTCCAGTAAATGGTTTGTACGGAAACAATCATGTATCCATCCTCTCACGTATTATATTCCATACATGCTTGATCAAAAGCAACTATGCATGAATGTAAGGCCAAATAATAAATTCCCACATTGCAAAATGAATCCCATCGCCTTCTCTCCTCTGACACGCTGCAATGAGAGTACAGGAGCACAGAAGCTGAAAGGGGGCAGGGACTAGATTTCTTTGTACAGTGTTAAATCCTATTGGTCGAGAGCGTTAAAACCTATAATCCACTAGGAAGGGAGCTGATCTACACTTGTAAAGCCACAATGCAGAGCCTATAATGTTCATGTGCTTTATTTGAATAAAAAAAGATATTTATGACCGCCAAACCTTATTACATAAAAAATAGAAACATCAAAATTAAATAAATAAATAGTCAAAATTTGTACATAGTACAAAAAAAATTAATTTACTTAATCTAATCCTTAAAAACGTGTCTTACCCATTACAACATAAAACCAAAGCAATATATAACGTTTTGAAAACATATATTTTATTAATAATTGACTAATAAAATTAACTTGTTGATAATGCTTTAAAGGTCAGCCTGATTATGATAAAACTCTTATAAGGTTTGGTAAATACTCTAATTCAGCAAATATTCTAATCAACAGCCCATGAAATATACAGGCTACATGATGCTTCTATACATCTCAGGCTCATTAAAGCAAAAGTGTTTGACAAAGGGTTATTTAATGGTAGATAAATCTAAAAACACGGTTAATTTGGGATTAGCTCACCTGCTGGCTCTCAAAGGTCCAGGTGCTGTCAGGTAAAGACGCATCCAGAACACTGAGGGTTTCTTTAAAGTCTGTGGTGCTGCTGGGTTTGATTAGAGTAAAATCACTGTACTCTGACATTGGAGACATGCAGGACCTGAAGGACTGACTCTGAGACATCATGTCTCCTCCCAGGACCTCCACATACTTTATGGGTCCATCAGTGTTGAGCTGAATCTGCAGGTTTCTGTTGGGGTTCTTGTAATCATCACAGTCACTTCTTCTCATGCAGCAGCTCCCGCTGCTACTGCTGCTCCTGATGCATTTCACCGCTAAGATGAGAAACGTCACCAGAGACAGCACGGACACTGAGGCCAGAGACAGAATCAAATAAAGGGTAATTCTGCCAGTTTTCTTGCTGGGCTCAGATACTTTATGTCTGAGGTCTAAGATGGGTTCATGGAGACCGTCCTCCAGCAGGATGGACACCGTAGCGGTGGCGGACTGAACCGGTTCCCCATCATCCTTGATCTCTATCAGCAGCCTCTGAGAGGAGTCATCCTGCTCGGTTACAGCGCGTTTAGTCCTCACCTCCCCTGTGTACTGATTGACGGTGAACAGAGAGGCGTCTGTGGCCTCCGCCAGTCTGTAGGAGATCCACGCATTATGGCCGGAGTCAGCGTCCACGGCCGTCACCTTAGTAACCAGGTGACCAGCTTTAGCAGAGCGGGGCATCCTTTGATGAGAGAGAGAACCCAGGGCAGCAGAGGAGGGGTAAATAACAGCGGGAGCATTATCGTTCTGGTCCAGGATAAAAACATGGACAGTGGTGTTGCTGCTCAGAGGAGGGGAACCATGGTCCTTTGCCTGAACCTGAATCTGAAACACCTTCAGCTTCTCATAGTCAAAGGATTGCATGCTGTAGATGCTCCCGTTTTCTGAATTAATGTAAACATAAGATGAGACAGACACATCCTGTGCTTTAGAGTCTAGAATAGAATAAGAGATTTTTGCGTTTTCACCAGAATCTTGATCAGAAGCTGATACTGAACTCAAAATAAGACCTGGGATATTATTTTCTTTTATGTAAACTGCATATGAAACATGGGAGAAACGAGGTGGGTTGTCATTTACATCTGAAAGTTCAAAAGCTATTGTTTTTTCACTCGTTAAAGGCGGTTTACCGCCATCAGTTGCGGTTATCTTAACGCTGTACATGCTGTTTTTTTCACGATCGAGCGGACCATTTGTTACCAAAGAATAATGTTTAGAGATCGACGGATTTAACTTAAACGGAGACTTTGCTGACACTGTTAATGTAACCTTGCCATTAACGCCTGAATCAGGGTCTCTTGTACTTATTATTGCAATAACTGTTCCAGCTGCAGAATCTTCAGGAACGGGTGTTGTTAAAGAAGTCACAACTATTTCTGGATTATTATCATTAATGTCAATTATTTTGACTTCCACACCACAATGCCCGTCCATCTCAGGATTCCCTTTGTCTTTTGCTGTAATATCGAATCTATGTAAAGAGTTTGACTCATAGTCTAAAACCCCTTTTACAGTAATAGTTCCAGTAGATGGATTAATGTCAAATAATGATACAATGAGATCTGAAGTTTGCTCTGCAAATACATATTCAATTTCCCCATTTAATCCCTCATCTGCATCTACAGCTTTTACCTGCAAAATCTCGGTTCCAAATGTAGCACCTTCAGTGACATTAACTTCATATACTTGCCTTTCAAATTGTGGCGCATTATCATTAATGTCAAGCACTATAACAGTGATTTCTGATGTCCCTGAACGCACCGGATCTCCTCCATCCACAGCTGTGAGGATGAGGTTGTGTACAGTCTGCATCTCTCGATCAAGAGGTTTGTCAAGCACCAATTCAGGAATTTTTCTACCATCTTTAAGATTTTTAACTGTTAATTTGAAATGCTCATTTTTGCTTATGAGATATGTGCGTACAGAATTAGTGCCAACATCCGGATCGTTTGCACTCTCTAAAGGAAATCGCGCGCCTGGATTTACCAACTCCGCTATTTTAACTACTTTCTCTTTAGTAAGAAAGCTAGGAGTATTATCATTTGTATCCCGTATTTCAATTTCAACCCTGTGCACCTGTAACGGGTTATCTATTACTAGCTCTAAAGGCAACACACAGGATGGTCTTTGTCCACAGAGTTCCTCTCTATCTATTCTGTCTGTCACAAGCAGCTCTCCTTTCCCCAAATCTACATCAAAATACTGCTTACCAGCCTCGGAGGTAATCCGTAATTTTCGGCGATACATCTCAGGCACATGTAAACCCAAATCTTTTGCTATATTTCCTACAACGGATCCCTGTTTGAGCTCCTCCGGGATGCTGTAATGAGTCTGTGCGTCTATTGTACTCCACATAAGATAGAAATAATTCCACCACAAAAGCGCCTGCCATGTCGGCAATTTGCTCCACATTATTCCACGTCCCGAATACTCCATATCGTTTCACCCCTGTCCCGACCTCTTAAATGAAAATATTCTTTGTAATCCGAAGTAAATGAGGCTTGCAATTTAATAGCAAAATTCATGCTTCGTGTCTCCATCCGTTTCCTCCTGTGCAGGACATTGCAGCGTTTCAGAGCTGACGCTACTCGCTGAGACAGAGTAGATCTCTTTGTACAGCTCTTCATATCATTGGTGCAGAGATCAGAGGCATTTCCAGCAATCAGGTTGCACATAGAAAAGTCGAGTGATCACAAGTAGACAACGCTATTGAATTGATTAATCAGATTAAATAATATTTATTTAAACATTCATGCATTGTTTTACTCTATTTATTAATGTGCACACATTTTTAGACTCAAAAATGCCATTTATATAACTGAATATTCAATTTCCAGCTTTAATGCTGATAAATATTCAGTGCATTATTAATCTAAAATCATTTTAGCTGATCAATCTGCCCTTTGTTGTATGCGCCTGCATGCTCGCAAATGTCTTCATGGAATATGAGGCTCTTTACTGCCTTCCTGTGGTTACATAAGGCCAGTGCAGCCTACATACAGTACGTCATGACGTTGTCGCAGCTCACCGCAGAGCTTAAATAAAAACTGTGACAGCGGCTGACGTAAAATGCCCGTATGGAGGTCTGTAGGGCAAGTAGAAAGGGAGGGGGAGCGCACATGAAGCAGAAAGGCTTTTGCTGCTGCTGCTGTGCTCCGTTTTTTCTCTCTGTTTTTCTCTATCCCTCTGGTGCACACACACACACCCACACACAGCTTTGTTTTCATAATAAATGGGGACATTTCATTGACTTGCATTCACTTTATATGGCCTAGTCTTAACTATTACCAACACCTATTATTATTACCATAACTCAAAGAACAGAACTTTACTATATGGGGACCAGTTGAATATCCTCATATGTACCTTTAAGTCCCTGCATATTATATAGTTTACAAAATGCCTCCCTGACATTGTAGGTAAAACAAGACCACACACATAGAAGTCACTTTATCTGTTCTATAAAAAACAAATCCAAAGACACTTGTGGATCAATTTATTTTTCAAAAAAATATCCTTAATTGCAGCTATATACTCCCACTCTACAATGCATTCCACATAAATACACTGCATCATGTGGGACATCAATGGTTCTGCCTCCAATTAACATTGTTCATAACCTGTAAAATAATCAAACGGACAGGAAACAACATATTGTTCTATTTCTAAAAGCTTAAGGAAATGATAGGAACAATGCCATAATACATTTTCTGGTTTGATTCTGTAAAGAAGAGTGAGCGGCAGAGGGAGATGTAGAGAATCGTGTGTGAAAGCTTATAAGAGGAAGGGAGGGGAGCGCCTGGGAGGATTTCAGCACCACCAGCTGTGTGGACAGCGCCACACAGACGGCGAAGTGATGCTGGTGCAGAGGCAGTGTGATACTCTGAGGGGAGGAATGAAACACGACTCAATTCATTTTCCTTTTCTCTGCAGCATAGAAAAGTAAGCCCAGTGGTTTGATTATTAATGGATTCTGTTATTCATTAATGTTGGATACATTTTCTATTACAACAAGGTAAAACACTAGATGACAAACACTTACAAATGTTAAGAATACTGCACGAAAAAAGTGGAATAACAATGTAGTGTGTGCTGCATTTACAATTGCAAATATACAAACAATATGCAAACAATGTTGTTGTTTTTGATTTATTGATGTGGCCTATATGATAAACTCAGTACTTACAGTGTATGGTGATTTTGAAAAACAATTCTAGATATTTTCAAAATTATTTTTATTTTAAGGGTTAAGAGGCAATTAGACTATTCTTTGTTTTACTTAGCTTTAAAAAAGCACAATTTTGATATTAACATCCATATATGCAGGTAATTTGTTTTAAGAGTTTACTCCAAAGGCAGCTTTTAAAGATCAGCCCCTGCTTTTATTTATTTTGGGATTTGTGTATAGAAAACTAAACCCTCACAAAACAGACAGTGACAGGGTGTAATTCTAATAAATGAAAAAAAGAGAAAGGTTTGTTTAGTTCTTAAACACAGACAGTACAAATAATAATTAAGCAGCCTTACTTTGTACAACTCTATTATATTTAGGTTTTTGTTGGCTGACATGCATTAGCATGTCTGAGCATTTGGCAATTATAATTGGCATTTAATGTGTAAATTCCTTATACAAGCCAGCTGCTCTGTATTGGAACATGCCAACAAAGTGTATGTAACTTTCGGGATGGGTTGAGCAAGTAAAATGTAAAATGGACGGAAAAGGTACAAGGAATTTATTTATTACAGCTCTGAAACTATCCTTTTTAACATTTTATGGGTCTCTTTTAAAGACAGCTTATTTCTTTATTTTCCTACTTTTTTTTAACTCAATTCCAATTGTAATACATAATTCACTTGAAATTAGTTTTTGTGTTGGATATATATTGATTTGATATTATAGTTTTACAAAAAGCAACAATTTTTAATACAATTTTTTAATTTACAAAACCATTTTCTCACTTTCTTTCCCTCAGTTATTTTATCCGTGATGTTAACAAGGACAGCCTTACAAAAAGAGAACGTCCTTTTTAGAACGCATCATTGGACCTTATCTTAAGGTACACAATGTAATATGAAATTAATATTAAAGCATTCCCTGAAATTATGTTTTTTTCAAGTGACCGATATCAAAATTATGTCATCTAGAATCTCTGCAGTGGTAATTGTTGAATGCTGTTTGTGTTTTGAGGTGCATTTAAATATAAATAATGTGTTTGAAGCTATGTTAACAAATAAATAACAAATATACAATCAAAGCTTCACAACATAATAGGGTAACAATACTCCTTCTTGTTCACTTACCTTGGTTCAAAGAGGGAAAAACTAAGATATTGCCCCTGTTTATGATTGTTTTTAAATCAGAATTTCTGTGTTATGTTACAGCATTTAAAAAACAAACTAATAAAAGGGTGGATCCTTTTATGTATTTCACATATCTACAATAAAAAGAAAAATTTGTATTGTTCTATTTTTCTTTTTACCTAACCCAGATACTTCACAGGGATCATAATCTCTGGCACCTTAGTTGAACAGGAGTCTCTTAACCAGCTGCTCTTTCCTGCTAACACTTCTAAGCCTATTAGTAAGCAAAGCTCCATGACAACACTCACTTCAGTATGAAACAACTTTTTGTCCTGAAATCATACCTGCTACTCTTTCATAATTGCACAAGTAAATTCCAAATTTTCCTCAATTCAAGATCAATGGTATTCATTAAAGTTTTAAAAAATACTCTAGCAACTACACCGTGCATTGAGGATCATGTCACCGACATTAGCATTGTTCACAGAAAGATGGTGACTAAATTAGTGAGATACAAATGTTTCAGGGGATCAGCTTTGTCTTTTTAAGGCTCAGTACTTTGCAAAAGTCTTCAATCATCTCCCATTCCTTACTATTATTCTTTGCACAATATTTGACTTTCTTGTGATCTTCAATAACATTATTAAATAGCTACATGGATATTCTGTTTTATTGCTTTTACTTTTTGTACTAGAAAAGGTTTTTAGCCTTTGGTCAGTCCAGTACTTGATCAACTTCGAACCAGACTGTATCTATCCCACTAAACTCCAACCTATCAATAAAGGGCAACATGTTTTCTTAAGTAAAATGATTCTGTAGACCCTACGTATCATAGAAAAGTTACAGGTTTATGCTCAGCATTTCATTAGCAGTCTATTAAAACGATTCATGCATTTGTTTTATGGCTAAGTTTAATGAAACACGACAAAACATACTATTCTAGCAGCAGCAAATAGATTTTCCTTAAAGCTTAATAGTTTTTAAAGAGAGGATGTTCCACTAAAAGAATGCATCCTTCCAGCTCTGCTTGCTTAAATATTTTCATTGTTTCATAAATATGTTGTATCTTCTCACTTTACTTATCAAATATAATCAAAACACAGTTAAAAATATGCAGTTTTCTAACACATAGATAAGATCACAACATGTTGTGACATGTAAGGCATATTACTGAGATAAATTTAAAACCTGAAGAACTGTAGATGAAATGTATAAGAAAGTGGGGGTCCATGGAGGGAAATCTCAAATATGGTAGGAGTGAAATTAAACTTTTGCAGAGTACTTTATACAACTGGATGTCACCAGTTGAAAAAATCACACCTGCTTCCATGCAACATTGGCTGTTTGAACGCAACTTTAACCCAGCTTGTGTTTAAAAATGTTAATGTATAATGAAACCACCATGAGTGATGGTCAAGTTGTCAGTGATGTTCATGAGTAAGTGTAGTTTTGTAGTGTATAGTGTGATCAATATAAATAAAAACTATTTCTTACCTTATTAGGCGAGTCAGGAAGTCACACAAAACAAAAGGAAATCAGGATCACCACCATGAAGGAAGGAGATATGAAAGAGAACACAACAGAAATATAATCAGTTAGACTTGTATAAAAATACAAAGGCTATGGGGAACCCTTCATACTTACCAAGAAGAGCACAAAAATGCAAGTTGTTTGAATTTAAACAGAAAAATGTTTTGCAGTTTTGTATTCAAACTGCAAAGAAACAGTGATTTCTTTTGAATTACTCTTTAGGCCTTTGGGTTACAAGAAAGGGAACATGAAAAGCATATAAACAACAAATGATACAGGTATGGGAAATATTTTCAGAGGATTACTAAAAGTTCATTATACAAAAAAAAAATGGATCAAGCTTTAAGCTTAGATAAAAATAATACTTCTTAATACCATCAAAACAGTTGTGTACAAATATTAGGGTCATGGGATAGTGTATTTTATGTGAGACTGAGAGAAAAAGAGGAATGATAAACAAAGATAAACATCAAGAATAAAAATGAAACCAAAAAGTGTGACAGGCTATGCTGTGTGTTAAAGAAATAATATCTTTAGGGTTTTAAAATACTTTAATATAGTGAGGAAAAAAAAAAGTATAATATCATTAATGTATCACTTTGGCCAAAAACACTGCACTGCTGCACAGACACACTACCCTAATACCAACAGCAGGGGGCCTCGAGGCGATGGCCTGAGACAAATCTATGCCATATTAATGAGATTCTTTTCCTCATGCTGGTCACAGCTGATGCAGGCATGGGTGTCTTTGTGAAGCCATATTCAAGCTTCTGGGGCAAAGGAAATCGCCATCTGCTTTTATTATACTGTACTGTAGTCTAGAATAAAAATGTTCATAACAAACATTGAAAACTGTTGCTGTGCCACCTTTTGGAAACAAACAAAAATGATTTCATAATATGTGTTATAGTCATTACAGATGAATATTGCTGGTTCTTGACAAGAGCTTACAAAGACTGAAAAACCAGCAGCCATTATATCCTCCTCTCAGAGCTCCCTTTATCATCACACGCCCAAGGTTTGAGGACACCAGAGCAAAACAGGGGTGTTTTTCCCCCTCTTAGATTCAATAAGTACATGCTGTTACCACACAGCCAGGGCTGTATCTGCTCTTGACCCCCATAGAGACTGAAAATGGTATAGTCTAGCCTGTGAGTCAGCTTGTTGCTATGGTACCACATCCCACCTCCCCTGCCTGCATCCCATCCTGCTTCTGGGTTAGAAAAAGAAGGGGTCTTTAAAAAAAACTCAACATGGAGGTTAAACATTGCACCAGACAATAGAAGAAATTAAGTTTTCCGACAAATACATCTATATATTTCTTTCAGTATACATCGGTTTAAAACCAGAACCAACACAACGTCTAAATAAAGCACATATTTAAATAGGAAATAAAACAGTATAAAAAAATAACCCTTTTTTCTGTCAAAGCTCCTCAAACAGATGTGGCACCAATCTTTTTATAGACAGGACCGAACGTCCTACATTGACAATTTTCCTCTCCCTTTCACTCTGTAAGCCTTTCTTCCTCTGCAGCAAAGTGGTGCAGCTGGAGGGGGGAGGGGAAGGATGCAGAAAATGAGATCAGGAGGAAAGAGGAGCACTGTTGGAAACCAAGACAGCCTGATGAATAGTGGCTATACAGATAAAAATGTTAATATTTTATTTGAGTAAAAAGAAATGACTCAAAGATTTAGAATTTAATGTATTAAACAAAAGGAATGCACCTACTCTGATTAAACATGCTACTGGTAAATCAGTTGTGTTGTTTATCAAAGAAAAATAGGTTTTTGACACTTTCACACATTGAATACCAGCCAATAATGTTTAGAAACACTTTTTGAAAATCTTTAAGTAAAATAAAAGCAGTGAAATCTGTCAGTCTGTTTTCTCCTTACAAAGAAAGCTTTTAAGGAACTAGGAAAAGAAGTGGAAGTTGAGATAAGGTGACAAAAAAAATATTGAAATATAATTTAGAAACATACTATCTGACGTGTTTGTCATAATTTAAGACCACATCTTTGTTTATTCCAGCCAAGCAAAATCAGAAGAGAACAAAGAAAATAAAAAAGCCTCAACTGGCAAAAAGGGAGAAGCAGAGAGAGAGATGGCAGGAAACAATTTTAAATGTAGAGTTCAATTACACTTTTAATCAGAGAATGTCACAGATATGGATGATTTATTTTATGAATTTGGAGATTTATTAGATAATATTAGAGGACAAAGAGCATTATAAAAACTCCAAAACAAAGCATTTAACAAAGCAGTGCATGCAAAATATTATCTGCAGCTTTACTTTTGGACTTTACAAAGCCAGTGTATTAGAAGGTACCTAGAATACATACATTTTTATAAGGAAATTTAGTTTATAAGAAACTCAGCACAGTGCCGAAAAAGGTTCTGTGGTCAGATGACAACTTGTTCAGCTACATCTGAATCTTCAATGGGAAAAATAGAGGAGGGAGCACCATGCTGTTTTGTTGTTATTGTTTAGCAGAGTTATGGAAGTTGGTTAAAACTAATTGTAAGGTGTGGCCTGTTATGAGGCAGCTGTGAAAAAAAGCAATTTATAACTTAAAGTAAAATTAAGACTGTGGGAAAGGTTTACAAGGGCCCTAAAATATAGTACAACCAAAGGTAAAATATAAAGGTTAGCTTAAAGCATTTTATGTATTAGATCGGTCCAGTCAAATCCTTGATCTAAACGCGGAGGAATATCTGCTCTAAAAAACGTTTTTCAACATTGTTGTAAAATATGTCCTCTGTCGAACGCCATTGAGTAAAAGCTATTTATAGTACAAGCTAAAATTAAATAGACAAAATATTCACACTCTGGGTGTGAAAACTGATAGAGACATACGGTAGCTCAACTGTAAGCGCTGACTTCATTTTAGATTTTCTGTTTTAAACAAATAGAAAGCAATGTATCCCTTTTAATTTCCACTTTGCAGCTATAAACTTATATGTAATCTTAATTATATGTAATTATATGTAACTTATCTATAATATATTCTATTATGTTTTGTAATACAAAATTCATATAAAATAGCTAGATTTTTCATGGTGCAAAATTACAAAGACATAAAAAGTTAAAAAGGTGTGAATACTTTTGAAAGGCACATTTCTTGGCAACATGTGAACTATCTTGTAAACACAAAATAATGACTCACTTTAATGACATTAACCACATCCTAAAAAACAAAGCAGAAAGTACTAAAAGCCCCCACTGGCTTAAACAGAGGCAAACAGCTGCACAACAGACTGCTGTGCTGAGGACAAAGAAACTGTTAAAGAACTATTTGGGCATGTGGGAAACAGGAGCATCTGAATCTTATTGTCGTGGGAACACGGAGGGTGTGTGGGATGGAAAAATAAATGATAATTAAAACTTCAAAGGTGATCTTGTGAACAAGAGAATGATAAAACAAGTCATTGAAGTACAGCAGTATCAATTCCAGATGGTTTAAAGTTTTAAGTTAGTTGCAAAAAATTCAGAGCACTTTGACCCCTGTGGGGTAACTGAGATCAAAGGAAATTCTAAAAGTCAGAAGAAGGCCTCATTTTTACTATAAAACTGAGAAAAGGTGGCTTAACTAGTTAAACTAATTTGCAACATGCAAACCAAACACTGATTTGTACTACAAACAACAGACTCCTTCCGGTAAAAGAAAAAATCAAAACATATCAACCTTCCATTTTTTCTTTACACCTTTTACATCCAAACCTTAAAATATATTTGGAAATCACCAAGAACTATCCCATGCATATTACACATCCACAATAACCTCTCAGAATGGATTTACCAGCAGTAACAGTATTCTTAAACAGATGATGCCAGGGTTTATTTATCTTTTGTAAATTATTATTTTACAAAAAAACTAAGACCAAAAAAATAAATCTCTGTATCTGTTTTTACATGATCTCTCTCTTATTTTCCAAATAATTTGCAACATATCTAGCTGAAATCATTGGTGACCACACTGTGTTCAAACTGACTCTGTCCTGATTACTGACATCCTTTGATTTGCCATTCAATAAGTGATCTCACTCTCCGTCTCTTCCTTTTTCACCAAAGTCCATTTATATCTCAGAAAGACAAATCTCTTTTAGAAACTCCACACTATGGGCAGTCCATATATCTTTTAAAACATGTGATGTTCTTTTTGTTAGCTCATTTTTACAGGAAAATCAAGCCCCTGACTAAAATGGCTGCTGTGCATCACTAACAGTGTTGCTGAGGCTGTGCTGGGTACCACGTGCCTCTTCCCCTCCCCCGCTGCTTCTCTACTTCTCACCATCCCTGTTTTCCTCCCTCGTTGTCCATCTCTCTCTGTGGTCATGAGTCTGCCATTATATTCTTTACTGCAATTTAAACCTTAGATAAAAAACATTTGGTCACTATTTCATTATCTTTTAGAGACAAAATAATTTCTGTTGTCAACATAAAAGGAAAGGGCCCCATCCCTCCTTTGTTTTTGTGTAGGCAGAGATCAGTGCTCATGATTAAATGGTGTTATGAAGAGAAGTAGGTCATCTACTGCAGCGCAAGGTTTGAAGTTTCTCTGTTAAAACAATGCTTAGCTTTACCTCTGAGGATTTTTTAAAAGTTGTATATGCTTTAATACTTGGATCTCTGTTTTGAATCCAAGCCAGTTTTACATTTAACAATAAACCACATATCAGCATACAGGCTATGTACAAGTTTTTTTTTTTAATATAGAGAAATCCCATTTAATAGCTTATAATTAAATCTCCGAAAAAGTAACTTTACAAATTCATGAGGCCAATATGATTAGAAAAGAAATCATGTAGGCTGCAAAGACTACTGAATATAGATAATACTGTCTGCTGAAGATGTTTAAAAAATATGACGGAATGCATTATATAAACCACACACAATTAAATAAAAAAACAAATAAATAAAGCCTTTGCTTACTCCTTAGTATACAAACAACAAAATAGGACAACTATACAAAACATGCAAGATGCAACGTAAAAAATGCATATAAATAAAAAAAAAAAAAACTAGAATCTAGATAAAAATTCTGATCATCCAAAGAAGATAAATTCAACTTCCATACCTCTGACACAGCAATGTATTGGACTGAAAACATTCATTGACTATCAAAAATACTGAATTTGATGGGATGTAGCTAAAATGAAATAAAGCTTTATAAAAGCACAATGTATTGGAACACATTTTTTCACTGTAGCTAATCATCTCACCTCTGTTAGTATATTCTCTGACTCTGGTTTAAGTCTTGGCATTGTCCTGTTTACGCTGTGGTCAACACTCAAAGTGCTTTCATCGAAGGGTCGTGAGCCTTTGACATCACTCATCCTAGAGTCAGTGGTTCCATAGACCTCATAGCCAAAACCCTGCTTTAATGTGCCTGTACCTCCTGCATCTGTGTAAAGGGATGGGTAATATGGAATCACAGGAAGTTTTCCACTAGATTTGTAAAATAGCCGCTCCTGTCTCCATCTGTAGATCTTCACTGATATAATAACAACCAAACAAGTGATGAAGAGGAAGGAGACTACAGCCAGGGCCAACACCAGGTAAAAAGTCAGATTTTCATTGTACTCCTTATCTTGAGGAAAGTCTGTGAACTCTGAGAGCACTTCAGGGAAGCTGTCCGCCACCGCCACGTTAACAATGACTGTAGCTGAACGAGAGGGCTGCCCGTTGTCCTCCACTATAACATTCAATCTTTGTTTTACAGCATCCTTATCAGTCACCTGACGGATTGTTCTTATTTCTCCATTTTGTAAGCCCACTTCAAACAGCGCTCTGTCTGTAGCTTTCTGTAGTTTATAGGAGAGCCAGGCGTTCTGTCCAGAGTCCACATCAACAGCCACCACTTTAGTCACCAGGTAGCCCACATCTGCTGAACGAGGCACCATTTCAGCCACTACAGAGCCACTAGTCTGAACTGGATACAGAACCTGAGGAGGGTTATCATTCTGGTCCTGGATCTGGATTTTCACAGAGACATTACTGCTGAGCGGAGGAGATCCTCCATCCTGTGCTTTGACACGAATATTTAACTCTTTAAGTTGCTCATAGTCAAAGGAGCGCAAAGCAAGAATCTCTCCACTCTCTGCATTTACTGAAAAATAAGATGAAGCTGGCAGCCCATTCAGCTGGGTGTCCTCTAGAAAATAAGAGATACGCGCATTGTTCCCATGATCTTTGTCACTGGCTTTGACAGACAGGACCGACATGCCTGGTGAATTGTTTTCAGACACCACAGCAGTGAAAGAAGATTGTGGGAAAATCGGGGGGTTATCATTTATGTCTGATATTCTTAAGGTAATAGTTTTGTTTACAGAAAAAGAGGGCAAACCCTGATCCACTGCTGTTATCGTTATATTATACTCTGGATCAGTCTCACGATCCAGAGTATCATCAGACACAAGACTATAAAAATTAGGTGTTGTAGTTGTAATTTTGAATGGCAAACCGGGGCTTATAAAACAGCGAACTTGACCATTTTTACCTGAGTCTAAATCCTTAATATTGATCATTGCTATAACTGTATTTAGAGCAGCATCTTCAGGAATGGGGTTTGAAAGTGAAATGATGCTTATTATGGGGGCATTATCATTTAAGTCACTCACTTCAATTAGGACCTTACTTGTGTCTGATAGTCCACCTTTATCTGTAGCTTCAATATCTATTTCATAATGTTTAGCTTTTTCATAATCTAACTCATCAGCTAATGTAATTTCTCCAGTTTGAGGATTAATATGAAATAGAGATGACGCAGTGTTAGTGTGCTGTGAGAAGGAATACGTCACCTCTTGGTTTGCCCCCTTATCATTATCAGTAGCACTAACTCTAACAATAGGTGGGCCTTTGGGTGCGTTTTCAGGAATATTTACTCTGTAAACAGACTGACTGAAAATTGGCGCATTGTCATTTGCATCCAGGACAACTACATTTATTTTAACAGATCCGGACTTTTGTGGATTTCCCCCATCTAGTGCAGTCAGGGTCAATTTATGCTCTTCTTTTTTTTCTCTGTCCAGCATCGCATGAAGAACCATCTCAATATATTTCGATCCGTCAGAGCGAGATAAAATATTCAATTTGAAATGATCAGTGGGGTCTAGTTTGTACGTCTGTATCGTGTTTTGAGCAACATCTGGATCTCTGGCGCTCTCGATCGAATATCGAGCTCCTGGAGAGGCAGATTCACTAATCTGGAAACTGAATTCTTTCTTTGTGAAAAACGGAGCATTATCGTTAATATCTGTGATTTCTACATCTATCCTGTGCAGCTCCATTGGATTTTCTAAAATAATTTGGAAATGGAGAGAGCAGGGAGATACCTGCTTGCACAGTTTTTCTCTATCTATCCTTTTAGTCACGACCAATGTCCCTTTCTCTCTGTTCAGCCCGATGTACTCACTGCCATCTTCGGTAAAAATCCTGGCACGGCCAGACTTAAGTCGTTTAACATCCAAGCCTAGATCCTGGATTATATTCCCGACGACCGAGCCCGTCGACATCTCTTCAGGTATTGAATAACGGACCTGGCTAAATGCTATTTCTGCGACAAAGACGCAGAGGAACAGCAGCAACCGCAGAAAAATGTCCTCCTTGTTTGAGCGGTACAAAGCAGCCATCGTGAAAATAAACTCTGAAATAAAAACCAAATGGAAGGCAACAATAGAAGTTCAGATGATATGTTTGCCTGAGTTCCTTCTGAGTGCAGAGCGAGCCTCTTCGTCAGGCTAGCTGGTAATAAAAAAGAGGATAGAGGATTTCTAAAAAAAAAAAAAGAGGGTTACATTTTCCTAACTCTGACTAACAGCAGCCCCTAGAGGCAAACAGGGGAACTACATACTTTTTGTACACAGTCTGACTGCCAAGTGAAACATAGAGGATGAATTAATGGACAGACAAATAGACAGACAGACAGACAGACAGACAGACAGACTGAAATGTGATGATTAATTGCTGTTCAATAAGGCTGCTTCAATAGAAAAAAATTAAACTAATTGATTACTTAGTGCTTAAGTAACCAACCTCAAGAGGAGAGTCTGGTTCATCCAGGATGCTCTTCTCACTCTGTATTCGTTGAATTGTCCCCGTAGAACAGGGGTCCATTATCAACACGTTCTCACTAGCATCTCTGCAGAATTTACTGTCACTCTTTCTGGAGTCAGTTGTCCTGCTCATGTCATAATTGTACACATGTGGCAGAGTCCCTGTTCCCAATGTGTCTGAGTAACGTGGTGGATAATAAGGAATCACAGGCAGGCTGGAGTGATACAGGATGCGGGACTGTCTCCATCTGTAGATCTTCACTGAAATAATAACCACCAAACATGTGATGAAGAGGAAGGAGACCACAGCCAGAGCCAACACTAAGTAAAAAGTCAGGTTTTCATTGTACTCCTTGTCATGTGGGAATTCCGTGAATTCGGATAGCACTTCAGGGAAGCTGTCCGCCACCGCCACATTGACAATGACTGTAGCTGAACGAGAGGGCTGCCCGTTGTCCTCCACTATAACAGTCAGTCTCTGTTTCACAGCATCTTTATCGGTCACCTGACGGATTGTTCTTATTTCTCCATTCTGTAAGCCCACTTCAAAAAGTGCTCTGTCTGTAGCTTTCTGTAGTTTATAGGAGAGCCAGGCGTTCTGTCCAGAGTCCACATCAACAGCCACCACTTTATTGACCAGGTAGCCCACATCTGCGGAACGAGGCACCATTTCAGCTACTACAGAGCTACCAGTCAGAACTGGGTAAAGAACCTGAGGAGGGTTATCATTCTGGTCCTGGATCTGGATTTTCACTGAGATATTACTGCTTTTTGGAGGTGAGCCTCCATCCTGTGCTTTAATCCGAAACTGGAAATCTTTAATCTGCTCATAATCAAAAGAGCGCACTGTATGTATGACCCCACTATCAGCACTAATTGACACATACGAGGAGACTGGAACTCCATTAACAGAGGAGTCCTCCAGCATGTAAAAAACGCGGGCATTTTGGTTCCAGTCAGCATCTGTTGCTTTTACAGTGAAAATAGAGAGACCTGGAGAGTTGTTTTCTACAACGTAGGCCTCATAGGAGCTCCTCTCAAAGACAGGCGCGTTGTCATTCACATCAGATACCTGCAAAGTGAGATTAACGCTGCTGGAGAGGGAAGGGATTCCTTCATCATAGCAGGTCACTGTGATATTATACTCAGGAGTTATTTCTCTGTCTAATTCATTGTCCGTTGTTACGCTATAAAATTCTCCACTGGAAGATTTCATCTCAAATGGAATATTTTTATTTATGGAGCACTGAACCTTCCCATTGTCACCGGAATCTGCGTCTTCTACATTTATCATCGTCACAACAGTACCAAGTTTAGCATCTTCTGGTATCACGTTTGATTTAGATATAATTTGGATATTGGGCTTATTGTCATTTAAGTCTGAAACGTCAATAATCACTTTACAGGAGTCACCCAGCCCACCATCATCACTTGCACGAATATGCATCTGAAATGATTGAGATTTTTCATAATCTACGTTTCCCCTCAAAACAATTTCCCCACTCTGTGCATTTACTTCAAATACCCCCCGTCCATTTTCTGTAATGCTTGATATTGTATAAGTTATTCTACCGTTGGAGCCTTGGTCTGCATCCGTTGCAGTTACTGACATGACAACCGTTCCGATTGGCATATTTTCCACGATGGAAGATTTATACACAGGCTCTGTAAAAACAGGAGCGTTATCATTGGCATCTAAAACAGTGACGAGGATCTGCATTGTTCCTGTCATCTGGGGTTCTCCCCCATCCAGCGCAGTCAGAACCAAAGAAAGGTGTTCCTGTTTTTCTCTATCAAGCGGTTTCTCCAAAATCATTTCAACATTTTTTGAACCATCTGCCTTATCATGTAATCTAACCACAAAATTATCATTTGGTTCAAGTGTATATGTATGGAGTGCGTTTATGCCAACATCAAGATCAAAGGCACGGTCTAAAACGAATTTAGCCCCACGGACTGCCAATTCACTGATTTTAAAATTGACATCACTCTTTTCAAAAGAGGGGGGGTTGTCATTTATGTCTGTAATCTCGACAGTAACACTGTAAAATTCCATGGGATTTTCTAATATAATCTGAAAAAGCAGTACACATGGCGTCAGTTGTCCGCACAGCGTTTCTCTGTCTATTCTGTTTTTAATGAGAAGAACCCCCCTTTCTTTGTGCAGCTCAACATATTCGTCGCTGTCACGACTAAATATCCGAGCCTTTCCTGATTTTAGTCTTTTAATATCCACACCGAAATCTTTAACAACGTCACCTACTAAAGAGCCTTTCGGCATTTCCTCGGGAATGGAATAGCTGACGCGACCGAGCACCGAGCAGAGGGAGAGGACCAAAAAAAACAGTACTTGCCCTCTCATTGTTCGCCCGACGTTATCCAAACGGAAAAAAACAAATGTCAGTTCAATTAATATATATTCCAAACAGATAAATCCACAAGAGACTTTTGCATTATCCAAAAGTAGAAAATTGGGTAGATGAAATCCCATATGGTGCGGTTGAGCTCTCGCTCTTTCTTTCTCTGAAATAAAGACGTCATGGGAGGTGCAACGAGTTAGCGGAGTCTCTCATGCATGCAACACAACAGCGACCCTTTAAGCTCAGAACCACAAGATGCAACAAAAATCAAAAGATAAAGATATAGTATTTTAACAATTTCAGTGAATTTGCAAAGTCCCACCATATATATATATATATATATATATATATATATATATATATATATATATATATATATATATATATATATATATATATATATATATATATATATATAAACCAACGGACTAAACCGTTGTTGATTGACCTCAATATTTATTAAATACTACGAACAATATCATTCATTGATTGACAAAAAAAAAAAAAAAAAAAAAAAAAAAAAAAAACGTCTGGTCTGAATGTAAAAGTGACACTGGTCAGGGTACTAAAGGGAATAAAGGAGGCCTATACTGTTCACAACCAATTATAACCAAAGGGGAAAAATGCTAACCTCAATAGGAGAATCTGGTTCATCCAGGATGCTCTTCTCACTCCGCATCCGCTGCATCGTCTCGGTAGAACTGGGGTCCATTATTAACATGTTTTCACTGCCTCTGCTGAATTTACTGTCACTCTTTCTTGAGTCAGTCGTCCTGCAAACCTCATAATTGTACACGTGCGGCAGAGTCCCTGTTCCCAAAGTGTCTGAGTAACGTGGTGGATAATATGGAATCACAGGGAGGCTGGAGTGATACAGGATGCGGGACTGTCTCCATCTGTAGATCTTCACTGATATAATAACCACCAAACACGTGATGAAGAGGAAGGAGACCACAGCCAGAGCCAACACTAAATAAAATGTCAGATTTTCAGTGTACTGCTTATCATGTGGATAATTGCTGAACTCCGACATCACTTCAGGAAAGCTGTCCGCCACCGCCACGTTAACAATGACTGTAGCAGAACGAGCGGGCTGCCCGTTGTCCTCCACTATAACAGTCAGTCTCTGTTTCACAGCATCCTTATCAGTTACCTGACGGATTGTTCTTATTTCTCCATTCTGTAAGCCCACTTCAAACAGCGCTCTGTCTGTAGCTTTCTGTAGTTTATAGGAGAGCCAGGCATTCTGTCCAGAGTCCACATCAACAGCCACCACTTTAGTCACCAGGTAGCCCACATCTGCGGAACGAGGCACCATTTCAGCCACCAAAGCGCCACTAGTCTGGACTGGATAAAGAACCTGAGGAGGGTTATCATTCTGGTCCTGGATCTGTAGTTTCACAGTCACATTGCTGCTTAGTGGAGGAGAGCCGCCGTCCTGTGCTTTGACGCAGAACTGGAAATGTTTTATCTGTTCATAGTCAAATGAGCGCACTGCAGTGATGACTCCGCTATCAGCACTAACTGATACATATGAGGAGACTGCTGCTCCATTAATAGAGGTTTCCTCTAATATGTAAGTAACGCGGGCATTCTGGTTCCAGTCAGCATCTGTGGCTTTAATTGTGAATATAGAAAGACCCGGTGTGTTGTTTTCTACAATGAAGGCCTCATACAAGGTCCGCTCAAAGACAGGTGCGTTGTCATTAACATCGGCGATCTGCAAGGTGAGCGTTACGCTGCTAGAAAGGGAGGGGACTCCTTCATCAGAGCAGGTCACAGTTATGTTATATTCAGAGGCCTTCTCTCTGTCTAATTCACTTCCTGTCATTAAACTGAAAAATGTTTCTGATGTTGACTTTAATTGAAAATAATCTTCATTAATGACGCAATGCACATTTCCATTTTCAAAGGAATCTGCATCCTCCACATTTATAATGGTCACAACGATGTTGGGGGTTGCATCTTCTGAAATCATATTTGACTTAGACATAATATGAATATCTGGGTGGTTGTCATTAACGTCTATTATATCAACTATCAGTTTGCAAGATCCAGTTAGTCCTCCGTCATCCCTTGCTCGAATAATTACTTGGTAGTTTTTAGTTTTCTCATAATCAATTTTTCTATTTAAAGCTACCTCTCCACTCTTTGGATTTATTTTAAATAATCCATAATCTTGAGCTGAAATTGAATACGTTATTTGGGCGTTTGCCCCTTTGTCAGCATCAGATGCACTGACTTTACATATGATCGTTCCAATAATTGCATCTTCCTTTATAGATGCTTTATAAACCGAATGGGTGAAAACTGGAGCATTGTCATTAAAGTCTAAAACATTAATCAGGATCTGCATCGTTCCGGTCATCTGCGGCTCTCCCCCATCCAGCGCCGTCAGCACCAAAGAAAGGTGTTCATTTTTTTCCCTATCAAGCGGTGCATTCAACACCATCTCAATATTTTCACTTCCATCTCCCTGATTAATGAATTTGAGAGAAAACATGTCATTGGGTGTTAGAGAATACGTTCTTAGACTATTCTCCCCCACATCAAGATCGTTGGCTCTGTCTAATGTAAATGTTGTACCAATTAGCGCTGATTCGCTGATGTTGAACTGAGCCTCACTCGTTCTAAACGTAGGAGGATTGTCGTTTATATCCTTTATTTCCACATTAATACTATAAAATTCCATAGGTTCTTCTAATAATACCTGAAAATGCAAAGCGCAAGGCGTTATTTTTTCACAGAGTGCCTCTCTGTCTATCCTTTCTTTCAATAGCAGAATCCCGCTGTCTCTATTTAGCTCCACGTATGCTGTACTATCTCGGGTGAAAACGCGAGCTTTCCCACTTTTTAATCTTTTTACATCCAAGCCTAAATCTTGGGCGACATTACCGACAAAGGAACCCTTTACCATTTCCTCAGGAACAGAATAGCTTACTTGAGCAGCCGCTGTGTTGAGCGAGAAAACCGAGAGAAACAATAGTACTTGCCGTCTCCTTGTTATGTCGGATAACATCTTTAAATCCAACTATCAAATCCTTGTTCCAACGTTAGGTTTTACCTCAATGCTCAAGGTTTCACTCAGATTGTATGATATCCCCACAAAATGGAACGATCTAGTAAGGTCTCAAATACATCCGCGCATCATTTATTGCATATCCATGCCTCGCGTCTTTCTAAAATGTAGAGAAGCTGGGTGGTTATACTAGACTGAAGCAGCATTCAAGAGCAAAATGAGCAAACACTGGTCAACAGCGTCCCTTTGAGTTGAAACATAAAACTGCAATAACTTACATATTATATGAAAATGAAGAAACCCGAGCTAAAAAGAAATGTGCAAAAGTAGAAAGCTCAGTATCAACAACAGCGATTTATCACAGGGACAGGTGAATGGGGAAGTTAAAAGGGAAACATCCTGAATAGGAAAGCGATCTCTTGCAATTTGTTTAAAAATATACAATCAAAATGAACTAATTGAAAAGATTCAAGGATACATTAATTATAAAAGAAGAGAATTAAAAAAAATAGTATTTTGTATGCTTAAAATGTTTATGTAAAAGAATGATAAAACGAGTCAATGTGAAGTTGAAACAGCTGAATACCAAACTGCAAGGTTTGACTCTATCCATGGTGCTGGAAGCAAGTGTAAATTAATACATTACGCATCACGCAAAAAAAGATACATTAACCCTCAAATCTATTTATTATCAATAAACCCTCAAATCTATGTATTATTACTAACCTCTATAGGAGAGTCAGGTTCATCTAGGATGCTCTTCTCGCTTTGCATCCGCTGCATCGTCCCTGTAGAACTGGGGTCAGGCATCAATATGTTCTGACTACCATCGCTGCAGAACTTATTGTCACTCATTCTGGAGTCATTCGTTCTGCACACGTCATAATTGTACACATGTGGTAAAGTTCCGGATCCCAAAGTGTCTGAATAACGTGGTGGATAATAAGGAATCACAGGCAGGCTGGGGTGATACAGGATGCGGGACTGTCTCCATCTGTAGATCTTCACTGATATAATAACCACTAAACATGTAATGAAGAGGAATGAGACCACAGCCAGAGCTAACACTAAGTAAAAAGTCAGGTTTTCATTGTACTCCTTGTCATGGGAAAAATCAGTGAACTCCGACATCACTTCAGGGAAGCTGTCCGCCACCGCCACATTAACTATGACTGTAGCTGAACGAGAAGGCTGCCCGTTGTCCTCCACTATAACAATCAGTCTCTGTTTCACAGCATCTTTATCAGTCACCTGACGGATTGTTCTTATTTCTCCATTCTGTAAGCCCACTTCAAACAGCGCTCTGTCGGTAGCTTTCTGCAGTTTATAGGAGAGCCAGGCGTTCTGTCCAGAGTCCACATCAACAGCCACCACTTTAGTCACCAGGTAGCCCACATCTGCTGATCGAGGCACCATTTCAGCCAGCAGAGAGCCACTAGTCTGGACTGGGTAAAGAACCTGAGGCGGGTTATCGTTCTGGTCCTCAATTCGGATTTTTACAGTCACGTTACTGCTTAAGGGAGGAGAGCCTCCATCCTGCACTATGACGCGGAACTGAAAATCTTTGATCTGCTCGTAGTCAAAAGAGCGCACAGCATGAATCACTCCACTGTCAGCACTGACTGACACGTATGAGGAGACTGGAACTCCGTTAACAGAGGAGTCCTCTAGTATGTAAAATACACGTGCATTTTGTTCCCAGTCTGCGTCTGTTGCTTTTACAGTAAACATAGAGACACCTGGTGAGTTATTTTCTACAAGGAAGGCTTCATATGAGCTCTTCTCAAATACCGGCGCGTTGTCATTGACGTCAGAGATCTGCAAAGTCAGAGTGACGCTGCTGGAGAGGGAGGGGACTCCTTCATCAGAGCAGGTCACTGTGATATTATACTCAGAGGCTCTCTCTCTGTCTAATTCGCTTTGTGTTACTAAACTATAGAAATTATTTGTGGTCACTTTAAGAAGAAAGGGAATATCATCATTAATAAAACATTGAACTTTTCCGTTATCACCTGCATCTGGGTCCTGGATGTTAATCATTGTAACAACTGTATAACTGTTTGCGCTCTCAGATATAACAGCTGATTTAGACATTATTTTAATTATGGGCTCATTATCATTGATATCTACTACATCAACCAGGACTTTGCAGGAGTCAGTTAGTCCTCCATTGTCCCGTGCACGTACATTGACCTGAAAATGCTTTTTCTTTTCATAATCTGAGGGACCAATTAATCTTATTTCACCGTTTTCCTCATTTATTTCAAATGTTTGTTTTACGTCATCCATAGTGTTTGTGATGGAATATGTGATTTTACCATTTAAACTCTGATCAGCATCTGACGCGCTAACTGTGGTCACAACCGTTCCCTTTGCAGAGTCCTCGGTAACAGTTGCTTTGTACGTCGGCTGCGTAAAAACAGGGGCATTATCATTCGCATCTAAAACTGTAATAAGAATCTGCATTGTTCCGGACATCTGTGGCTCACCTCCGTCAACAGCTGTTAATACCAATGAGATGAATTCATTTATTTCTCTGTCTAAAGGTTTCTGTAATACCATCTCCACGTTCTTTGTTCCATCCGCGTGATTTTGTAGATTTAGTAAAAAATTGTTACTCGGTTTAAGGACATAGGTTTGCAGAGTATTCATGCCCACATCCAAATCCACAGCTCTCTCTAAATCAAATTTTGCTCCAACAGCTACAGACTCACTGATGATGAATTTTATTTCACCTTTTTCAAAAGTGGGAGCGTTGTCATTGATATCTACAATTTCCACTGTTATGCTGTAAAATTCCATCGGGTTTTCTAGCACAATTTGAAAATGCAGAGCGCAGGGTGTTGTGTCACCGCACAGCGCCTCTCTGTCCATCCTTTCTTTGACAAGGAGGACTCCTCTCCCGGTATTCAGCTCTACGTAATCTCTACTATCACCAGAATAAATACGACCGTTTCCTGACCTCAGCCGTTTCAAATCTAAGCCTAAATCTTGAGCAACGTTTCCAACCAAAGAACCTTTTGCCATTTCTTCTGGGATCGAATAGCTGACTTGACCAAATACTCCGCTAAAAGAAAGCACGGTTATTAACAACAATACTTGCCGTCTCATTGCTAAAAAGTAATTTTTGATAAGAAAATATCACAGCCTGTGGATAGTCCGTTTTAGATTTAGGGAAAAAAATGAATATTCCACAGCCGGTTTACTGAGCAAAAAGACAATGCGGTCGACGCCTTCCCAGTGACTGAAATATCAAAAAGAGAGGGGGGAAGCTGGTTATAAACAATATCGCAACTGCAACGGAGCAGTCAACAGCGTCCCATGGAGTGTGGATGAGGATACTGCAGGTAATATATAATGTGGAGAAAAAAAAGCATAAAATGAAAAAAAAAAAAAAAAAACAGTAAAAAAAAAGAAAGACAGTTCAATCCTCTTTTGAAAATCATTCTGAATTAAAGTGGGCATGAAAGAATAAGCATGCATAACAGGATCTTATTTATTGGCTATCAGACATACTACAATGTTACCCTTCAAGGTTCTGGAAAAATATTTGTTCAAATGTTTAAGTTATGCTCAGACATGTATCTTTAAAAATAAATAGGGGACGGAGTAAACATATGAAATAAGAGATTTTTTTTGGGATAAATACTAAATTCTAACCTCTATAGGAGAGTCTGGCTCATCCAGGATGCTCTTCTCACTCTGTATCTGCTTCATGGTGCCTGTAGAACTGGGATCCATTATCAACGCGTTATGACTTTCAGCTCCTCCAAATTTGTCATTGTTTCTGGAGTCATAGGTCCTGTACACTTCATAATTTAAAACATGTGGCATAGTCCCTGTTTGCAAAGTGTCTGAGTAACGTGGTGGGTAATAAGGAATCACAGGGAGGTCAGAATGATACAGGATTCTGGACTGTCTCCATCTGTAGATCTTCACTGATATAATAACCACTAAACATGTAATGAAGAGGAAGGAGACCACAGCCAGAGCCAACACTAAGTAAAATGTCAGATTTTCATTGTACTCCTTATCGTGTGGAAAATCAGTGAACTCTGATATAACTTCAGGGAAGCTGTCCGCCACCGCCACATTAACTATGACTGTAGCTGAACGAGAGGGCTGTCCATTGTCCTCCACTATAACAGTCAGTCTCTGTTTCACAGCATCTTTATCAGTCACTTGACGGATTGTTCTTATTTCTCCATTCTGTAAGCCCACTTCAAACAGCGCCCTGTCTGTAGCTTTCTGTAGTTTATAGGAGAGCCAGGCGTTCTGTCCAGAGTCCACATCAACAGCCACCACTTTAGTCACCAGGTAGCCCACATCTGCTGAACGAGGCACCATTTCAGCCACCAGAGAGCCACTGGTCTGGACTGGATACAGAATCTGTGGAGGGTTATCATTTTGGTCTTGAACCAGGACTTTCACAGTCATGTTGCTGCTGAGTGGAGGAGAGCCTCCATCCTGTGCTTTGACACAGAACTGGAAATCCTTGATCTGCTCGTAGTCAAATGAGCGCACTGCATGGATGACTCCACTGTCTGAGGCAATGGACACATATGAGGATATTGGTACTCCGTTAACAAAGGAGTCTTCCAGTATGTAGGAAATACGGGCATTTTGGTTCCAGTCAGCATCTGTTGCTTTTAGGGTAAAAATAGAGAGACCTGGTGGGTTGTTTTCTCCAATGCAGGCCTCATATGAGCTCCTTTCAAAGACAGGCATGTTGTCATTCACATCAGAGATCTGCAAAGTGAGAGTAATGGTGCTGGAAAGGGAGGGGACTCCTTCGTCAGAGCAGGTCACCATGATATTATACACAGAGGCTCTCTCTCTGTCTAATTCACTTTCTGTTTCTAAACTATATAGATTACTGGACGTTGATACAATCTTAAATGGAGTATGCTTATCTATTGCACACCGGACCTTGCCATTTTCTTCAGAATCGGGATCACTAACGCTCATTACAGCGACCACTGTGCTTGACTTTGAATCTTCACTTATTGATATAGATGATGAAATTATTTTAATAGCGGGACTGTTGTCATTAATATCACCTACATCAATAATGACTTTGCAGGAGTCAGAAAGACCTCCTCGGTCCACTGCCTCTAAATCTAATTCATATTTTTTTGATTTTTCATAATCTATAGGCCTATTTAAAATAATATCACCATCTTCTGTAACGTGGAATATTTCTGAAATAGATCTTACGCTGTTTCCTATTACGTAACTTACATCTCCATTAGAACCTTTGTCTGCATCCGAAGCACTCACTTTAGTTATAAACGTTCCTTTGGCTGAGTTCTCTTGGACTGTAGCTTTATAAACCGGTTGTAAAAAAACAGGAGCATTATCGTTTACGTCTAACACTGTAATGTGGATCTGCATAGTGCCAGACCGCTGCGGCTCTCCACCATCCATAGCCGTTAACAACAACGAGATAAACTCCTCCTTTTCTCTGTCTAAAGGTTTCTGTAAAATCATTTCAGCCGTTTTTCCACCATCGGACTGACTGTGCACTTTAAGAATAAAATTATCATTAGGCTGTAGGGAATAGCTTTGGAGACCATTTAGCCCGATATCTAGGTCTATTGCTTTCTCTAGCATGAATTTTGAGCCGATGATTGCAGACTCACTAATTTCAAACCTCCTCTCTTCCTTTTCAAATATAGGAGCATTATCATTTACATCAGTAATTTCTACAGTAACGGAGAATATTTCTATTGGGTTTTCTAACGCAATTTGAAAATGCAAAGCACAAGGTGTTGTTTGACCACAGAGAGCTTCACGGTCCATTTTCTCTTTGATCGTGAGGAGCCCCCTCTCCTTGTTAAGCTGGATGAACTCTGCATTGTCTCCAGTATGAATGCGAGCTTTACCGGCCTTTATCCGTTTAATATCCAGTCCTAAATCATGAGCTATATTACCAACCAACGAGCCTTTGGTCATTTCCTCCGGAACTGAGTAGCTGACCTGGCCGAGCACCGAATGAAAAGCTACGACGGAGACAAACAACAGTACTTGCCGTTCCATTGTTATATCGATCGGGAGCATCAGTTGAGCAGAAAAAAAATACCACTGCGTCCTCTTCTCTCAGTAAGCCATATTGAAAATGTTTGTAACATGAAGATGATTGTTATATTAAACGGACAAGAAAAAAACCCCAAAATATTCCAGTATGAAATATCCAATGTTCCTTTCGATGTGTTATTCTGAGCAGCCGATCCTTACTGAAAAAAACGACTTGGTTTTTTCCCCCCTGTAGCTTTAAAACAGCATTGCCTTAATCAACAGCGGCCCAGAGAGTTCAGAACACGCAACTGCACTTGATGGTTACAAAAATATGTAACTCCACTTTTACTGAGCAACGCAAAAAAAAAAAAAAATTATATTTATTTTTAATGAAGACATATGCTCAAATACAGTAGTTAATAGGAAACACCATTTCTAGTAATAACATGCAAAAACTATTGATCATGTTGATGATACACAATACTGCAAAAAATAAGGTATGTATTAAATACTTTAAAATCAATAGCACTGACTGTACTTTAAGACTATGAACTCATCCGTCTGTCAATGGAGAAATTTACCTTTGCACTTAACCCACCTGTGTGGGGAGCAGTGGGCTGCCACACACATAGACTGCTAATAGAAAAGCTACATTTTGATAATACGTGCACTAATGAGATCTAAAGCATTCTAACCTCAAGAGGAGAGTCGGGTTCATCCAGAATGCTCTTCTCACTCTGTATCCGCTGCATCGTGCCCGTGGAACCGGGGTCCATCATCAACACGTTTTGACTATCAGCTCTTCCAATTTTAATGTCACTCATTCTGGAATCAGTTGATCTAGACACCTGGTAATTGTACACGTGAGGTAGAGTTCCTGTTCCCAAAGTGTCTGAATACCGTGGTGGATAATAGGGAATCACGGGGAGGCTGGAGTGATAGAGGGTCCGGGACTGTCTCAATCGGTAGATCTTTACTGATATAATAACCACTAAACATGTAATGAAGAGGAATGAGACCACAGCCAGAGCCAAAACTAAATAAAAAGTCAGGTTATCATTGTATTCCTTGTCGTGTACAAAATCAGAGAACTCCGACATCACTTCAGGGAAGCTGTCCGCCACAGCTACGTTAACAATGACTGTAGCTGAACGAGAGGGCTGCCCGTTGTCCTCCACAATAACAGTCAGTTTCTGTTTCACAGCATCCTTATCAGTCACCTGACGGATTGTTCTTATTTCTCCATTCTGTAAGCCCACTTCAAACAGCGCCCTGTCTGTAACTTTCTGCAGTTTATAGGAGAGCCAGGCGTTCTGTCCAGAGTCCACATCAACAGCCACCACTTTAGTCACCAGGTAGCCCACATCTGCTGAACGAGGCACCATTTCAGCTACTACAGAACCACTAGTCTGGACTGGGTAAAGAACCTGAGGAGGATTATCATTCTGGTCCTGGATCTGGATTTTAATAGTGACGTTGCTGCTTAGTGGAGGAGAGCCTCCATCCTGTGCTTTAACACGGAACTCAAAATCTTTGATCTGCTCGAAGTCAAAAGAGCGCACAGCATGGATCACTCCACTATCAGCGCTGACGGACACGAATGAAGAGACTGGTATTCCGTTGATAAAAGAGTCCTCCAGTATATAAGAAACACGGGCATTTTGTTTCCAATCAGTGTCTGTAGCTTTAACTGTGAATATAGAGAGACCTGGTTTGTTGTTTTCTATAATGTAGGCTTCATATGAGCTCCTTTCAAAGACAGGTGTGTTGTCATTTACATCAGAGATCAGTAAATCGAGAGTGAGGCTGCTTGAGAGGGAGGGGACTCCTTCATCAGAGCAGGTCACAGTAATATTATACCCAGAAGCCATCTCTCTGTCTAATTCATTGTTTGTCACTAAACTATAGAAATTATTTGACGTGAATTTGATATTAAACGGAATATTTTCATTTACAAAACAGTTAACTTTACCGTTATTTTCAGAGTCTGGGTCATTTACACTCATTAAAGCTATGACTGTGTTCAGAGCTGAATTTTCAGGAACAGACTCTGACGTAGATAACGTATTTATAGTTGGGCTATTGTCGTTCTCATCATTAACAGCAATTATGATTTTACTCGAATCAGAAAGTCCTCCTTGATCGATTGCCTCTACGTCGAGGTTAAACATTTTATTTTGTTCATAGTCTACTTGTCCATCTAGTATGACGTCACCATCACGGGTAATGCGGAATAATTTTGAAACCGGGTCCATGCTGTTTCCAAGAGCATATGTTACAAATCCATTTGTTCCACTGTCTGGGTCAGAGGCAGACACTTTAATAACGAGGGTTCCTTCAACGGAATTTTCAGTGATGGCCGCTTTGTATACGGTTTGACTAAAAACAGGTGCGTTGTCATTTATATCTAGAACAGTCACGTGGATCTGCATTGTCCCTGTCATTTGCGGTTCTCCCCCATCCTCCGCTGTCAAAATTAAAGATACATGAGCTTGTTTTTCTCTGTCCAGTTCCTTCTGTAAAATCATTTCTACCCTTTTGTTTTCATCAGACTGAGGATAAGATTTAAGAATAAAATTATCATTAGGCTTAAGCGTGTATCTTTGTAAACCATTCATTCCGATATCAGGATCAATCGCTTTCTCTAGCATGAATTTTGAGCCGATAGCTGCTGACTCACTTATTTCAAAAATCCTCTCTTCCTTTTGAAAAACTGGAGAATTATCATTTATATCAGTAATTTCAACCGTTATAGTGAATAACTCCATTGGGTTCTCTAGGGTCATTTGAAAATGCAAAGCACAGGGTGTCGTGTGTCTACAGAGGGCTTCGCGGTCTATCTTTTCGTGTATGAGAAGCTCTCCTCTTTCTTTGTTCAGCTTGATGTATTGAGCTCCGTCTCCCATGTAAAGGCGAGCTTTTCCAGACTTGAGGCGCATCAGATCTAAGCCTAAATCTCGTGCAATGTTTCCAACTAAAGAGCCTTTTTGCAATTCCTCAGGAATCGTGTAGCTGACCTGTGCGCTCACATAGCCGAAGCAGAGAATGGAGATCAGCTGTACTTGCCGTATCATTGTTCTTTTTGGCTCCGCTGAATGACAAAAGCTTTCGGGCTCTGGCTGCTTCACAGCAAAATCAGCTCAGACGAAAAATTCTACTTGATAAAAAGAAATAACATATTCCAAGCATAGGGGTAATTCCATTTCATATTATCCACTGACGGAACTGAACGCAAGCATGTGCGAAGTGTTCCCGACTGCTCCTCAATAAAATGACCGGGAGCACGTCTTGTTAAATGTGTTACGAAAGCTACTCCTAACCTCAATAGCTTAAACAACAGCGGCCCGATGAGTATGAATGGTGAAATAACAAAAAAGAGAACAGCTTTTATGCCATACGAAACTACACAGAAAGATAAACAAATAAATGAATAAATAAAACAAACATGCAAAAATATTTCTCCAGCATTAAAATGTTACTACAAATGTGGTCAAATATCTTAAAATGGATAAAATATGTATATTGTGAAATAAAAATTTCTGGCATAAAAAAAGCAGATGTAAAAAAAAGGAGAGAAAAAGGATGGGACCAATTCGCCACTGTCCTGGGTCCTGAAATACACCTACGCGACCCCGCAAAATCTGTTTCATGCATGCAACCACATTAAAAGCTAGAAGATATTTGCAACTAATATTACATTAAAGGTAAAATATTTTCATAAATTAAACTTTGAACATCATACATCATAAACAGACTCACTATTCAGTCAAGATGTGGGAGTTTTTAGGAGAGTTGCGGTAAATTTGATAGAGTTTGTATATTTTCTAAGAAAAGATTAAGATCGGTACCTACTTTTGATGACACTGATGTCATTTTCTCTGTATTTTTTATATGTATATTTTGCCTAAATTGTGACATATAAACTGTAAAATAAATGAAACTGAAACTGAATGCAGGACGACGATCTTGGCAGTCACTTAAAGAGGACCACATCAAGCTAAAAATCCATGACAAAATATTTCTGCTCAGCGAGCAAAGGGGCATCGGACCAAAACTTAACTCTGACTGTACCAGTCGTCAGTCACTTTCCAGCAGTTTAAGCATCATTCATTATGCAACTGATATGTTTATTCAGCGTTGATTTCTCAGTGGTGTATGTTGAACTGTTTTATATTTCTCCTGGAAGCCGGAGCTCAACGCAGCAAGTTGGTACAGAGCAGAACGCGCAGGACAGGAAATAGTGCGCAATAACAAAATAAAACATCCGGTTATTTTCAAAATATTCTTTATTTTCATGTTATGTGGTAACTTGCCCTTACCTTAAGAGTCACCATAATGGTTCCTCAAAAAGCATCAGAATTACCCGTTTTTATTTAGTCTTGTAATGTTGTAGACTCCTATATCTATTTATGTTATATAAATGCTTAAATATGCATATTTTATGTTGTTTATTTAATATTTATACTTCAACTTATTTATAGCTATTTTTATAATTTCATACTTTGACATTGGGTAGCACTGGAACCTGCAAAACTAACTTCATTTAATTCCATGTTAATGTGTTGAAATGACTAATAAACATTGAAACATGATGTTAAAATGGCACTTTTTCTTATTTCTATCATTTTAGTTTTTGATTTTGTTGATATTCTTCACTAAAGGGCAAACAGAATAGGGAGGAAAAGAACCCAGCTTTGGGCCAAGCAGCAAGAGTAGCAGTGAGGAGAGAGACAGAATGAGAACAGGTTCTATAAAATATACTTTGCTGGAACTGTATATGCTTTAAAAGTCAAATGTTTATTGCATCTTATTTGAAATATTTAGTAAGATTATAAAAGAAATATGTTCAAAATCTGCTTTCCATGACAAGAGTTAATAGATTAGGCACTATTATCAACATAATAGTGTAATAGACATCTGAAGTAAATATAAAACAACTCAATTCAATTACACTGGGTTGCCTTTTGTGATTAATTTCTAGCCAGTTGTAGATAGAAACTTAAAAAGAAAGATGTCATAAAAATCAAGGTAACAGTTTATAATGCCTGAAATGTCTGGCAGGGAAAGAGGAACAGTGGAGCGCAAAGTTATTTGCCTATGTGTTTTGGATAATTTTGTTCCACAAAATAACAAAACTATATAATGTTGTTCAAAATACTTTTGATGATTTAATTTAAAATGCATTGGAATTCAGGGGTATGGGTCGGACACAGGGTAGATTGAGTAGCCAGCCTTCTCAATTTCAGAACAATGGACAGCTCCTGTCTTTTTCATACTGAACCACTGATGGAGCCTTCTGGTGGAAGGGAACTAAGAGTTGAAAGAACTTTTTATCTCTTTTTTTCAGGGGGGTTACCGCCCGACCCACTCATGGAAAAGTGTGGGTCAGGGAACAGAAGAGTCAACAGAAAATCTGGTGGGTGGAAATAAAGTACTTTAAGTTATCATAGATTTTAAGATAAAACTATTGAAAAAAATATATACACAGTATATATATATATATATATATATATATATATATATATATATATATATATATATATATATATATATATATATATATATATATATATATATATATATATATATATATATATATATATATATGTATTGCATATATATTACAAAACTGATGCCGATAGGCAATACATTTATTGAGCGTCAACATGGAAGCCTAACCTCTAGAGGGGAGTCTGGTTCATCCAGGATGCTCTTCTCACTCTGCTGCATCCGCTGCATTGTGCCTGTCGAACTGGGATCCATTATCAACACATCATCAACAGCTCCTCCGACTTTATTGTCACTCTTTCTGGAATCAGTTGTCCTGCTTATGTCATAATTGTACACATGTGGCAAAGTCCTTGTTCCCAAAGTGTCCGAATAACGTGGTGGATAATAAGGAATCACAGGAAGGTTGGAATGATAAAGAATGCGACACTGTCTCCATCTGTAGATCTTTACTGATATAATTACCACCAAACATGTGATGAAGAGGAAAGAGACTACAGCCAGGGCCAACATTAAGTAAAATGTAAGATTGTCATTGTACTCCTTATCATGTGGAAAGTCCGTGAACTCCGATAGAACCTCAGGGAAGCTGTCCGCCACCGCCACGTTAACAATGACTGTAGCTGAACGAGAGGGCTGCCCGTTGTCCTCCACTATAACAGTCAGTCTCTGTTTCACAGCATCTTTATCAGTCACCTGACGGATTGTTCTTATTTCTCCATTCTGTAAGCCCACTTCAAACAGTGCTCTGTCTGTAGCTTTCTGTAGCTTATATGAGAGCCAGGCGTTCTGTCCAGAATCCACATCAACGGCCACCACCTTAGTTACTAGGTAGCCCACATCTGCTGAGCGAGGCACCATTTCAGCCACCATTGATCCACCTGTCTGGACTGGGTAAAGAACCTGAGGGGGGTTATCATTCTGGTCCTGAATCAGGAGTTTTACAGTAACATTACTATAAAGTGGTGGAGAGCCTCCGTCCTGAGCTTTAACACGGAACTGAAAATCTTTGATCTGTTCATAGTCAAAAGAGCGCACTGCATGGATGACTCCACTATCAGCACTGACTGACACGTATGAAGAGACAGGAACTCCGTTAACAGAGGAGTCCTCTAGTATGTAAGAAATACGGGCATTCTGGCCCCAGTCAGCGTCCGTGGCTTTTATTGTAAATATGGAGAGACCTGGTTTGTTATTTTCTACAATGTTGGCCTCAAACGAGCTCCTCTCAAAGACAGGCGCGTTGTCATTTACATCAGATATCTGCAAGGGGAGAGTGACGCTGCTGGAGAGGGAGGGGACTCCGTCATCAGAGCAGAGTACAGTGATATTAAATGCGGGAGCCAGTTCTCTATCTAAAGGTACTTCTGTTTCTAAGCTATAAAATTCATTCATTGTCTTCTTTATTTTAAAGGGGATTTCATCATTAATTTTACACGTTACCTCCCCATTTTTCTCAGAATCAGGATCATATACACTAAACATCGCAATCACAGTATTTTCTGGAGCGTCTTCTAAAACAGATTCTGATTTTGAGAGCATTTTTATTTGCGGACTGTTGTCATTAATGTCAATAATGTCAATCATAATCTTACTAGAATCAGAGAACCCTCCGTTATCTGTAGCCTCTATGTCAACCTGCAAGAGCTTCACCTTTTCATAGTCTAATTCACCAGTCAAAAAAACCTCCCCGGATTTTCGATCGATTTGAAAGAGCCCGGCTAAATGTTGCTTGCTATTTGTAATTGTGTATGAAATCTGCCCATTTAATCCTTCATCTTTATCTGACGCCCGAACAGCAATAACACTTGACCCACGCGGAGAATTTTCCATTAATGCCGTCTTGTACACAGATTTAGTAAAAACGGGTGTATTATCATTTGCGTCTAACACATTAACTGTTATTTGCATTGTACCTGACATTCGCGGCTCCCCTCCATCCACAGCAGTCAGTAACAAAGATATTTCTCTCTCTTGCTCGCGATCTAAAGGTTTCTGTAAGACCATTTCTACTTTTTTACTTCCATCTGCTTGATTCTCTAGCTTCAGGTCAAAATTGCTTGTTGGCCTAAGCATATAGCTTTGAAGACCGTTTACACCGATGTCAGCATCAACAGCTTTTTCGAGTACAAATTTAGATCCAACAATTGCCGACTCGCTGATTTCAAAACGTTTTTCACTCGATGCAAAGCTGGGTGCATTGTCATTAATATCAGTAATTTCTATAGTTATTCGAAATAGCTCCATTGGATTTTCCAAAATCATCTGTAAATGTAATGCACACGGTGACGTAAATCCACACGACACCTCTCTGTCTATTCTTTCTTTGATAATCAGGACACCCCTTTCTCTGTTTAATTCAACGTATTCCGTACTGTCTGTCGAATAAAGGCGAGCTTTTCCTAATTTCAACCTTTTAAAATCTAAACCTAAATCCTGAGCTATTTGACATATTACCGAGCCTTTCTCCATTTCCTCCCGTATAGAATAGCTGACCTGCCCGAAACTCGTATCGATGCAGAAAAAGATGAGAAAAAGCAGCGTCCGTCCTCTCATTGTGTTGCAGTGATATTCCAAATAGCGATCCGGATGAATGTTGCGGAAAACGTGAATTATTCAAAGATATTTCTTTAAAAAAAAAAGGTTGAACATTCGATGCGAAGAGGATAGGTCTGTTCTACCGACTGCAGGCGTTTGGGGTCCTTTTTTGTTGTCTACTAGAGAAAATATTGAGGGGAGGTACATTTACAAGTCCTATCTAAGACTGCCACATACTGGCCAATAGCGGCGCATTCAGTTAGGTATGGTGACAAAAAGGAGCAACCAAAACAAGATAAGTGACTAATATGGCTCAAATAAATAAAAATAAATTATTATCATTATGTTATAATATTGTTATTTCACAGTGAAATCCGTAAATTTAGAGAGAGCTATTTTATCTGCTTAATATGCCCATTTAACACTCTTAACCACTTATTAAAGATAGATTTTTTTTTGTGGAGGAAACTGAAGAAACATGTTGATAGAAATATTCCATAGAATATGTATTTTATGGAATCAAACATAATACACAATAGTAAACAAACTGGTGACCAGTAAGATCAAAATAATAATAAAAAAATACATAAACTGTTTTGAAGATGGTTAATCACTACATATTCAGCAAATGAAAAAAATATATAAACACACAAACATTTATTATGAGTATTGATATCTAACCTCCAGAGGAGAGTCTGGTTCGTCCAGGATGCTCTTCTCAATCTGTATCCGCCGCATGGTTTCTTTACAAGCGGGATCCATTACCAAGACGTTCTGGTTATCAGCCCCTCCGAATTTACGGTCACTCTTTCTGGAATCTGTAGTTCTGCACACCTCATAATTGTACACATGTGGTAAAGTTCCGGATCCCAAAGTGTCTGAATAACGTGGTGGATAATAAGGAATCACGGGGAGGCTTGAGTGATACAGGATGCGGGACTGTCTCCATCTGTAGATCTTCACTGATATAATAACCACCAAACATGTAATGAAGAGGAAGGAGACCACAGCCAGAGCCAAAACTAAGTAAAATGTGAGGTTTTCATTGTACTCCTTATCATGTGAAAAGTCAGTGAACTCTGATAGCACTTCAGGGAAGCTGTCCGCCACCGCCACGTTAACAATAACTGTAGCTGAACGAGAGGGCTGCCCGTTGTCCTCCACAATAACAGTCAGTCTCTGTTTCACAGCATCTTTATCAGTTACCTGACGGATTGTTCTTATTTCTCCATTCTGTAAGCCCACTTCAAACAGCGCCCTGTCTGTAACTTTCTGCAGTTTATAGGAGAGCCAGGCGTTCTGTCCAGAGTCCACATCAACAGCCACCACTTTAGTCACCAGGTAGCCCACATCTGCTGAACGAGGCACCATTTCAGCCACCATAGCGCCACCTGTCTGGACTGGGTAAAGAATCTGAGGGGGATTATCGTTCTGGTCCTGGATCAGGAGTTTTACAGTAACATTAATACTAAGCGGAGGAGAGCCTCCATCCTGAGCTTTAACACGGAACTGAAAATCTTTGATCTGTTCGTAGTCAAAAGAGCGCACTGCATGGATGACTCCACTATCAGCACTGACTGACACATACGAGGAGACTGGAACTCCATTAACAGAGGAGTCCTCCAGAATGTAAGAAACGCGGGCGTTTTGGTTCCAGTCAGCATCCGTGGCTTTTATTGTGAATATAGAGAGACCCGGTGTGTTATTTTCTACAACGTAGGTCTCATATGAGTTCTTCTCAAAGACAGGTGTATTGTCATTCACATCAGAAATCTGTAATGTAAGCGTGACGCTGCTGGAGAGTGAGGGGACACCTTCATCGCAGCAGGTCACTGTGATATTATACACCGAATTGCTTTCCCTGTCTAATTCACTGTCTGTCACTAAACTATAGAAATTACTTGCTGATGATTTTAAAATGAAAGGCATATTCTCATCAATGTAGCACTTTACATTTCCATTTTTTTCAGAATCTTTGTCCGCGATGCTTATCATTGTAACGACTGTGTTTATAATTGCGTCCTCTGAAATAACAGTGGATTTTGACATTATTTGTATTTCTGGAATATTATCATTTGTGTCTTGCACTTCTACAATTAATTTGCATGAATCTGTAAGTCCTCCTTCATCCATCGCAAGTAAATGGATTTCATAACTTCTAGAATCTTCAAAATCCGTATTTCCAATAAGGGTAACTTGACCGTTTTCCTGGTTTATTTTAAATGTTTTTCTAACGTCATCCAACGTGTTTCTAATTGAATATGTAATTTTACTGTTAGTACCTTCATCTGCATCTGTAGCTTTAACAGTTGCAACTACTGTTGCAATGGGTGAGTTTTCCGTAACTGTAGCTTTGTATATTTGTTGTGTGAAAACAGGAGAATTATCATTAGCGTCTAGAACTGTTATAACAATCAGCATCGTTCCTGACATCTGCGGCACTCCTCCGTCTGTAGCGGTTAACACCAAATTAATCTGCTGCTGTTTTTCTCTGTCTAAAGGCTTCTGTAATACCATCTCAACATTTTTATTGCCATCAGGGTTATTGTTAAGTTTTAGGACAAAATTCTCTGTTGGTTTTAACGCGTAGCTTTTTAGGTCATTAATGCCGACATCAAGATCCGCTGCTCTTTCCAGAGCAAATTTGGCTCCGATAACAGCTGACTCGCTTATCTTAAAATCAATTTTATTCTTCTCAAATGTTGGCGAATTATCGTTAATATCTGTAATCTGTACAGTGATACTGTAAAATTCCATGGGGTTTTCCAAAATAATTTGAAAATGCAGAGCGCATGGCGTCGTCTGTTTGCACAGCACCTCTCTATCAATCCTTTCTTTAACAAGAAGGACCCCTCTTTCTTTGTCGAGCTCGATGTATTCATCGCTATTTCGAGTAAAAATTCGTGCTTTACCTTCTTTTAGACGTTTGATTTGTAATCCTAAATCATGTGCTATGTTTCCGATTAAGGAGCCTTTTGGCATTTCCTCCGGAATAGTGTAGGATACCTGCCCGAGCACAAAGCCGAAGGAGAGGACACACATAAAAAGCGTCGCTTGCCTCTTCATTTTGAAACCCAAGTAATTTCCCATTAAAAAATCCTGATATTTAGAGCGCTGATCTCTAGCAGAAATCCAGTCAGAAACATTGTTTTTGAGCCAAAATAATCCAGACACACATTAGACAAAATGGTAATCCGTCTTTCTTGAAAACTCTTGAGGGTTGACCGATCCTTTCACTACGTGTTCTTTCTTTATTATGCAGACCTTGCAGAGGATGTGTTGCTACAAACATGATGTCTCTTAGACACCATGGTCAACAGCGGCCCTACGAGTTAGAATGGAAAAACTACACTTACACAGTGGGGATACATATGAAAATAATAATAATAATAACAATAATAATTATATTATTATTATTATTATTATTATTATTATTATTATTATTATTATTATTCGTTTTATATATAATAATAATAATAATAATAATAATAATAATAATAACAACAACAACAACAACAACAACAACAACAACAACAACAACAATAATAATAATAATAATAATAATAATAATAATAATAATAATAATAATAATAATAAAAACAGCCCCACCACCAACAGCACCAATAATAATATTATAATAAATTAATAACAATTACTATTATTATGTTCTGCAATTTTGAGAATGATACGTGCTTTAATATAACAAGTTTTCTTAAAATAACTGGACTGCATGCTGAGAATTTAATTCAGCCATCTGATCAATGTTTGACAGGGGATACCTCTAAGTTTTAGGACCCTTAACATAGAGGATCGGAGTGTAACCCTAGAAATGTGAAGCTGAAAAAGCAATTTTGACATAGGATACTTTCTAATATATATTATATCAGAAAGTATAGTAGTATTTTTTAATAAACCTATTACATAGAAATTAAGCGTGTTTTCGAGTAGTTCTTCTGTCTTTGTTTCATCAACTTTCTCTTGCATCTCTGCTATCCCTCTCCTGACAAAATATATGGATGCGTGAAATGAACAATTGGACCATTTGGGGTGCAACACATTACGTAGATTAAAAACACATAGTTTTAAAGTTGTTATGAGCTTAGATTTATAAAATCACATTCATAGATTGTGTTTTTGTCCTTTTTTATATTAATATATAAAACAAATTTGATTTATCAGCACTATTAATGAAACAAATATACTTTACAAGGTTTTTGACAGCTTTAAAATTCACTGGGGATCTTGAAGTGGATATGCTGCTTCATGGAGCCATTGAAGGTGTTTTGGGAGGGATATTACACAATTCTTTGAATATAACTTACACTTTGACTTTGAAAGAAGTCTTTTTCCTCTTTCTTACTTTTCAGACATCCTGACAGCAAGTCTTGTTTGCTGATTTGTTTAAATGAATACACCTGATACTACAACCCTTCTAGATTACTTAATCCCAAAGAAGAAAAACATATATATATATATATATATATATATATATATATATATATATATATATATATATATATATATATATATATATATATATATATATATATATATATATATATATAATATATATATATATATATATATATATATATATATATATATATATGTACTGGGTCAGGCAGAGATCAAAAAGGAAAGCAAAACAAGCATACAAACACACAAACAATAACAGCAACAAGGCCTGATGCTTCTCTAGCTGTACCACAACAGGAAATACCGTTCTCCACAAGAAAGCTCCATCGGTGGTTCAGTATGAAAAAAACGTGAGCTGTCCATTGTTCTGAACTTGAGAAGACTGGCTACTCAATCTACCTTGTGTACTACCCATACCCCTGAATTCCAATGCATTTGATTTAAAATCATCCAAAGTTCTTTGAACAACATTATAAAGGGTTGTTATTTGGCAGAACAAGCCTAGATGATGCAAAACACATAGGTAAGTTACTTTGTGCGCCACTAAGCATTTCTTAACCTATGTTCTGTCATTCCAATTATTAAACCATTTACATTTAAAGCAAAAATTTCAAAATGTTTCTCTAATTTTCTTTCTCTCAAATCTTTTTAATTTTTTTTTGTAGGAAGAGTTCCCATAGCTTCACTCTAATAAAAATGATGGGTTATATTTTCTACTCAAACGCTAGGTTATGTAATGGTCCAGCCATAATAAGTAATTTTTATAGTAGTTGGGTTATTTTTATGAGACTTTGGTTATTTTCCTGTGCAACCCAGAGGCTCACCAAAAATGTTTTCTATATCCTTCAACCTAACATGCACCAGCTGACCCAGCACCTGGTTGTGTGTGCTTTAAACTCATCACCTGGAAAGACATGCTCCACCAGGTAACATACCATGCCCATGACTGTGCCAAGCTGCATGCTCTATCAACCATTGGTTCACTCATGTGGAGCTCCTAAATCACCATCAGCATGGCAAGTCATCACTTAAAGGTTTATGCACAGTACATAGGTAATTCACAGTGACTGTGTTTTGAAAAATCAAAATTGTTTCTTTTATTGCCAAGGCTAGTTGGTTGGTTTGGCTAAATAGCCAATAACACTTAGCTAGTTAGCCATTAGTGGCAGATTAAAAAAAATACTTAATATTTTTGTAACATGTACATTTTCTCTACAAGCTAATCATATTTCTAACGAACTACAAAGAAAGACCAGATATTTGAATCATAATTTAGGTTCATTTGTGAAGTACACATGTTTTCGAAAGATAATGTACTGCATAGAAAGATTTAAAGCATGCCAACCTCTAAAGGAGAGTCAGGTTCATCAAGGATGCTCTTCTCACTTTGCATCCGTTGCATCGTCCCTGAAGTACTGGGATCCATTATGAAGACGTTTTGACTGTAAGCTCCTCCGGATTTATTGTCACTCTTTCTGGAGTCATTTGTTCTGCACACCTCATAGTTGTACACATGTGGTAAAGTTCCGGATCCCAGGGTGTCTGAATAACGTGGTGGATAATAAGGAATCACAGGGAGGTTGGAGTGATACAGGATGCGGGACTGTCTCCATCTGTAGATCTTCACTGATATGATAACCACCAAACATGTAATGAAGAGGAAGGAGACTACAGCCAGAGCCAACACTAAGTAAAATGTTATGTTTGCATTGTACTCCTTATCATGTGAAAATTCAGTGAACTCTGACAGCACATCAGGGAAGCTGTCCGCCACCGCCACGTTAACAATAACTGTAGCTGAACGAGAGGGCTGCCCGTTGTCCTCCACTATAACAGTCAGTCTCTGTTTCACAGCATCTTTATCAGTCACCTGGCGGATTGTTCTTATTTCTCCATTCTGCAAGCCCACTTCAAAAAGCGCTCTGTCTGTAGCTTTCTGTAGTTTATATGAGAGCCAGGCGTTCTGTCCAGAGTCCACATCAACAGCCACCACTTTAGTCACCAGGTAGCCCATATCGGCTGAACGAGGCACCATTTCAGCCACCAGAGAGCCACTAGTCTGGACTGGATATAGAACTTGAGGAGGGTTATCATTTTGGTCCTGAATAAGAATATTAACTGTGACATTACTGCTCAGTGGAGGAGAGCCCCCATCTTGTGCTTTAACACGGAACTGGAATTCTTTGATTTGTTCGTAGTCAAAAGAGCGCACTGCATGGATGATCCCACTGTCAGCACTGACTGACACATACGAGGAGACTGGAACCCCATTAACAGAGGAGTCCTCCAGTATGTAAGAAACACGTGCATTCTGGTTCCAATCAGCGTCTGTGGCTGTTATTGAGAATATAGAGAGACCTGGTTTGTTGTTTTCGACAATGTGGGCTTCATATGAGCTCCTCTCAAAAACAGGCGAGTTGTCATTAACATCAGAGATCTTTAAAGAGAGGGTGACGCTGCTTGAGAGGGAGGGGACTCCTTCGTCATTGCAGATCACTGTGATGATGTACTCAGAGTGCCTTTCTCTGTCTAATTCACTGTCGGTAACTAAACTATAAAAATTGTTGTTTGACGATGTCAAGGAAAATGGTACATCATCATTTATGAAACATTTTGTTTCCCCGTTTTGTCCCGAGTCTTTGTCATCGATGCTCATTACAATTACAACAGTTCTTAAAGTGGAATCCTCTGATATGACACTGGATTGCGACATAATTCTTATTTCCGGGTTGTTATCGTTCGTGTCTTGGACATCAACAATCAATTTGCAAGAGCCCGTGAGTCCTCCTTCATCAGTAGCTAGTAAATCTATTTCATAATTTCTGTATTCTTCATAATCTATATTTCCAATTAACTTAACTTCGCCGTTTTCAGTGTTTACTTCGAACATTTTTCCAACACCGTCTAATGTGTTACTGATCGAATATTTTATTTTACTGTTGGAACCATCATCTGCATCGGAGGCAATGACTGCTGCAACAATGGTACCAGCAGGTGAATTTTCTGAGACTGAAGCTTTGTATATTTTCTGAGAAAAAACGGGGGCATTATCATTAGCGTCTAAAATCCTGATAGCAATCAGCATGGTCCCTGACATCTGTGGCTCTCCTCCATCTATAGCGGTTAACACCAGATTCATCTGATCTTGTTTCTCTCTATCTAAAAGCTTTTGCAGCACCATCTCTACATTTTTTATACCATCGGGGTTACTGTTAAGCTTCAAGGCAAAATTGTCTGTTGGGTTTAAAGTGTAGCTTTTAAGATCATTTATGCCAACATCAGGGTCTGCAGCTCTTTTTAACGCAAATGTTGCACCAATATTCGTCGATTCACTAATTTTAAATTCTAATTCAGTTTTTTCAAATGTTGGTGCATTGTCATTAATATCTTCGATTTGCACTGCAACATTATAAAATTCAATGGGATTTTCTAAAATGATCTGAAAATGCAAAGCACATGGCGTTGCCTTTTTGCAGAGCGCCTCTCTGTCTATTCTCTTTTTCACAAGGAGCACCCCTCGTTCTCTGCTTAGTTCGACGCAGTCGTCGCTATCTCTGGTAAATAATCGTGCTTTACCTGAAGTCAGACGTTTCATTTGTAACCCTAAATCACGAGCAATGTTTCCGATTAAAGATCCTTTTGCCATTTCTTCCGGAATAGTGTAGGAGACATGTCCGAACACAAAGCCGAGGGAAAGCAGATAGACGAACAGCGTTACGTTCCTCATCATTCTAGTCTCAAAGAAAATCCTGGGGTTTATATCCGAAAAGCTTAATCGTACATCCAGTCAAGCATATTTTAATTGATCATCCATGGCATTGGAACAAATATCACTTCAGAAAGAAGGTGTCCGTTTGTAAGATTCGGAAATGGCACGGTCGTTCCTCTCCCTTCGTTCTCCTTTTGTATTGCATCAACATTAGAAAGGAGGTGCTGCTATAAACCTTCATCTTCTTGGACATTATGGTCAACAGCGGCCCTAAGAGTTCAAATGTAATAACTGCAGACATTTTGACTGCAACTAATAATGAGAATACACTGAGACATTTAGTTATAAATATGCCCTGACCTTTGTAGAATTAATGATAAAAATAACGTGTTTACTAAATAAGAGGAAGCTATTAGACATTACAAATCACCTGAAAACATATGCTTTTCAGATGTCGAGTAATGTCACAGTACGTTCAACTTTGTAATCTATCTTATTATTTTTTTAATATAAAATAAAGATGAGTAATATGACGAAAAAGGAAGTGAATAACCAGAAGTCTATGAATTGTACTTCCCGAAAAACAACAGTTCACAAAAGTACAATACGCTTTAAAATGATAAAAAAGAACACAAAACTGTAAAATGAATACAAAGGATATAAGGTGTTCTCCAGTTGGCTGAGTTTAAATGGCAAGGTGTATGGAGTCGGTCCCTGTAAATGACACGGAGGCAGATATCTGGTTTTGTGGTGGATTTAGTGTGATTTTTCTTACATGTACACAAAACAATCTCAGTGGGTAAAAGGTTATGAAGGATGAATGTTAGGAGAAAAAAAAGGAGAAATAACGAGATGTAAACTGCAGTAACAAGAGAAAAAAACTCTCAGGCATATTAAACGCAGGTGTGGTGCGTTCAACAGGATCAGAATGCCTTTGGTGCTTTCATGGGCGTCAGACATAGGAAAGCTCACCGAAAACAAAATAAAAAATAACATGTTCTAATGGAAATAGCTAAACAACATGCGCTTTCTAACAATGACTAAAAATTGCTTTCTAATGTCCTGAAATTCCAGCAAACTCCAACTCCAAAGAAAAAAACAAAAACAAAAAAAGTCTAGATAAATGAATTGTGTTAAAGCAGATTTAAGAAACAACAAATAAAAAGCGCATTGATAAATCATCCATTTAAAAGACAATGAGATTATAATCAAAACAGAACTGTAAAGAATGTATTAAATGGTATGATATATATGTTATACCAGAATAAACCTAAACGAATAAGAACGCACGTTAAAAAAAATAAAATAAATAAAAAATCTCAAAATAAGTGATTCGACAAAAATGTTATTACAGTTTAAAAGACTGTGTATTCTCTGATAAACTGTTGGGAAATACCTTTAAAAAAAGATTTAAAGCATGCTAACCTCTAAAGGAGAATCAGGTTCATCCAGGAAGCTCTTCTCTCTCTGCATCGTCCCTGTAGTACTGGGGTCCATTATCAACACATTCTGGCTATCAGCTCCTCCAAATATATTGTCACTTTTTCTGGTGTCATTTGTTCTGCACACCTCATAATTGTAAACATGTGGCAAGGTTCCGGTTCTCAAAGTGTCCGAGTACCGAGGTGGATAATAAGGGATCACAGGGAGGCTGGAGTGGTATAGGATACGGGACTGTCTCCATCTGTAGATCTTCACTGATATAATAACCACTAAACACGTGATGAAGAGGAAGGAGACCACAGCCAGAGCTAACACTAAGTAAAAAGTCAGGTTTTCGTTGTATTCTTTAGCATGTGGAAAGTCGGTGAATTCAGACATCACTTCAGGGAAGCTGTCAGCCACCACCACGTTAAGAATGACTGTGGCTGAACGAGAAGGGCTGCCCGTTGTCCTCCACTATAACAGCCAGTCTCTGTTTCACAGCATCTTTATCAGTCACCTGACGGATTGTTCTTATTTCTCCATTTTGTAAGCCCACTTCAAACAGCGCCCTGTCTGTAGCTTTCTGTAGTTTAAAGGAGAGCCAGGCGTTCTGTCCAGAGTCCACATCAACAGCCACCACCTTAGTCACCAGGTAGCCCACATCTGCTGAACGAGGCACCATTTCAGCTACTACAGAGCCACCAGTATGGACTGGATAGAGAACCTGAGGGGGGTTATCGTTCTGGTCCTGTATCACTATTTTTACTGTCACATTACTACTGAGTGGAGGGGAGCCTCCGTCCTGAGCTTTGACGCAGAACTGGACATATTTGATCTGCTCGTAGTCAAAGGAGTGTACTGCATTGATGACTCCACTTTCAGCATTAACTGACACATATGAGGAGACTGGAACTCCGTTAACAGAGGAGTCCTCCAGTATGTAAGAAATACGGGCATTCTGGTTCCAGTCAGAGTCAGTGGCTTTTATTGTGAAAATCGAGACACCTGGTGTGTTATTTTCTACAACGTAGGTCTCATATGAGCTCATTTCAAAAACAGGAGGGTTATCATTAACATCAGAAATCTTTAATGAGAGAGTCACGCTGCTTGAGAGGGAGGGGACTCCTTCATCAGCACAGGTCACTGTGATATTATACTCAGAGTGTTTCTCTCTGTCCAACTCGTTGTCTGTAATTAATCTATAGAAATCATTTTCTGATGATTTCAAAATAAACGGGATATCATCATTCAAAAAGCATTTTACAATACCGTTTGTCCCAGAGTCTTTATCCTCAATGCTTATCACTGTCACGACTGTATTTATTTTAACGTCCTCTGTAATAACATTGGACTTCGACATTATTTTTATTTCTGGACTGTTATCATTTCTGTCCTGTACATCGACAAGTAGTTTGCAGGAATCCCTGAGTCCACCTTCATCACTTGCAAGTAAATTGATTTCATAACCTTTTGAGACTTCAAAATCTGTATTTCCTATTAGAACAATTTCACCATTACCTTCGTTTATTTCAAATATATTTCTGACCTCATCGAAAGTGTTTGTAATTTTATATGTAATTTTACTGTTAAAACCTTCATCTGCATCTGACGCTTTGACAGTAGCCACAACCGTTCCTTTAGGTGAATTTTCAATGACAGTAGTTCTGTATGTCTTTTGTGTAAAAACTGGGGCATTATCATTAGCATCCAAAACTGTAATAATAATCAGCATCGTTCCTGACATCTGTGGATCTCCTCCATCTGTAGCAGTTAACACCAGATTGATCTTTGGCTCTTTTTCCCTGTCTAAAGGCTTCTGTAACACCATCTCAATGTTGTTATTTCCATCAGCATTATTGTGCACTTTCAATACAAAATTATCTGTTGGCTTTAAAGTATAGCTTTTTATGTCATTAACTCCGACATCGAGATCTAAAGCTCTTTCCAAGACAAATTTCGCTCCAATCACTGCAGATTCACTAATCTTGAATTTCGTTTCACTTGTCTCAAAAGATGGCGCATTATCATTAATATCCGCAATCTGGATAACAACACTGTAGAATTCGATGGGATTTTCTAAAATAATCTGAAAATGTAACGCGCAAGGTGTCTTTTTTTTGCAGAGGCTCTCTCTGTCAATTCTCTCCTTAACAATAAGAACTCCCTTTTCTGTGTTCAGCTCGACGTAGTCGTTACTGTCTCTGGTAAATATCCGCGCATTTCCAAACGTTAAACGTTTATCTTGTAACCCTAAATCAAGAGCTATATTTCCTATTATGGATCCTTTGGTCATTTCCTCCGGAATAGTGTAAGAAAGCTGCCCGAGCACCGTGCCGATGTAGAGGATGAAGATCAACGCCGTTACTTGCCTCGTCATTGTTCTGTCCCAGTATTGTTCCTCATAAAACCTCGATGATTAAATCAAGCCTTTAAAATCACTTCCGGGCAGAATTTTCATTTCAAACCAGGCATAATCCAAACAAAAGCATCGTTTTCCTCAGGTCGAAAATAATTTCAGCACTGTTGTACATTTCGGTCCTTCCCCGTCGTGTTCTTTTTTCATAATGTGAACGTGTGAGAGGAGATCCTGCTATAAGTGTGCAGCTTATTAAACACTATGGTCAACAGCGGCCCTCTGTGTTTAAAACGAAAAATCGCAGATATCAGTATTTCGTTTTCAGAAAAAAAAGCTAAATAATCAAATGGAATAATCTGTTATCCTTTATGAATGTATAAAAACAGAGGCATTTCCTAATTTTATAGTAGCTTTAACTAAGAATAAATCTACAAAGTGAAAAGAGGAACAACTCTCCTCTGCCGTAGAAACTTGCTCCCCAGCTCCTATATGCTCCTAAAAATCATACTTGTATTCCTACTTATTTTTAGTCAAAAAGCTTTCCAATCATGGAAGTTGAAAATTAAAAGGATGAAATACAGAGGTGTAAACATAAACTTTGGTTCCTGAAAAAAAAAAGAAATATGTGCTTCCATTACATTTATGTGATTGCTACAGTTTTTGTCCAATCATATTTCAGCCTGTGTTTGTTGCTATGTCAGTTAAATCTGCACAGAGCCTTCAGAATCAGCATTGCTGTCTGAACCCACCTTAACAATATTCGTGAGGAACGTTTTCTTCAACCAATCAGATTCCAGATTTCCAAACTGAGCCAGATAGAGGGTCCACCTCTACGTCACAAATGTCTGTCTTCTGATTGGTCGGTTAGAGCAAAACGTTTACACCCAAAATACGATCTGCATTTTAGGTCAGCTTTTGTCAAAAGTTTTTTTCTGGACTCAATGGTTGATACGAAATGGAGATAGTAAGACTTCCCGCACAAAAACAGAGGGATTTATTTTGTCTGTAAATCATCAGCATCTCTGATGAATGTGATATATTTTATTTTAACGCTCTATGCGTTATTTTATCTGGTAATTAGATGCATATTGCATTTAGACAGCTACTGATGTAAATGCTGCAGAGCTGGGGTTAGAGAATAGAGAATTGCCCTTGTCTAAACTGGGCTTCCTGTTTCATTGATCTCTTTATTTATCCTCACGCTACTCTTATTTTCGGTTATACCTGCGCTTTTTATATTTCACTGACATTAACCCTTTGACAGCCAATGTTGTGAAAAATTTTAATTTTATATATATATATATCTATATATCTATAGATATATAGATATATATATCTATATATATATATAAACACATTCTGGGCTTTTACTGCTAAGTTCCCCTCCACAAGAAAGCTACATCAGAGGAGAAGTATGAAAGCAACGGGAGCTATCCATTGTTCTGAAATGGAGAGGACTGGCTACTCAATCCACGCTGTGTCCTACCCATACCCATGAATTCCAATGCATTTCAATTTGATCATTAAAAGCATGTTGAACAACATTATATAGGGTTCTTCTTTAGCTGAACAGGCCTAGATGATGAAAAAAACATAGGCATGTAACTTTGTGCTCCACTAAGCATGTATTAACCCATGTTCTGACATTCAAATTATTAAACCATTTACACTTCAAACGAAAAACTCAAAAACTTTCACTAGTATCTTTTTAAATTCTGTGTAGGATGAACTTTTATAGCTTCAATCTAAGTAAATACTGGCTTATATTTTGTACCCAAACACAAGGATGAGTAATTCTCTCCCATAATGAGTCCTTTTTCAGGTAGTTGGGTTGTTTTTATGAGACTTGGGATGATTTTTTGTGCAACCCATAGACTGTGCCAAAATGTCTTTCAAATCCATCAACCCAACATGTACCAGTTGACCCAGCACCTGGTTGTGTGTGCTTTGAACTCATCACCTGGAAAGACATGCTCCAACAAGTAACAAACCACGCCCATGACTGTGCCAAGCTGCATGCTCTACACACCATTAGCTCACTCATTTGGGGCACCTGACTGAGCATCTGCATGGCAAGACATCAATAAAAGGTTTGTGCACAATGCATATCTAATTCACAGTGCCTGTGTTGTGTAACATATCAAAATGGTGTCTTTTATTGGCAAGGCTAGATGGCTAGCTAGTTGACCACTTAGCTAGTTAGCCACTAGTGGCAAATTCAGAAAAATTCTTTATATTTTAGGAACATGTACATTTTCACCTCAAGCCAATCATATTTCTAACAAACAAAAAAGAAAGTCCAGAGAGAATTGTTTTTGCTTCCCCAACACACATAAGAAAAGTATACTCTAACAAAGAAGAATTAGATGGGGAACAGTGGTAATCAATAAGTGCGCACTGCAAATATCCATTTACAAATGTAGTAAAACAAAAAAGCATTTATAGTAACATCCAGGGGGAGAATTCTTAACTCTGAAATAAGAATTTGAGATTAAAATGTAGGTTCATTTGTTCAGTACAGATGTTTTCAAAGGTAACATACTGTATAGAAAGATGTAAAATATGCCAACCTCTAAAGGCGAATCAGGTTCATCCAGGATGCTCTTCTCACTTTGCATCCGCTGCATTGTCCTTGTAGTACTGGGGTCCATTATCAACACATTCTGGCTATCAGTTCCTCCGAATATATTGTCACTTTTTCTGGTGTCATTTGTCCTGCACACCTCGTAATTGTAAACATGTGGCAAGGTTCCTGTTCCCAAAGTGTCCGAGTACCGCGGTGGATAATAAGGGATCACAGGGAGGTTTGAGTGGTATAGCATGCGAGACTGTCTCCATCTGTAGATCTTCACTGATATAATAACCACCAAACATGTAATGAAGAGAAAGGAGACTACAGCCAGAGCCAACACTAAGTAAAAAGTCAGGTTTTCGTCATATTCTTTAGCATGTGGAAATTCTGTGAATTCAGACATCACTTCAGGGAAGCTGTCTGCCACCGCAATGTTAAGAATGACTGTGGCTGAACGAGAGGGCTGCCCGTTGTCCTCCACTATAACAGTCAGTCTCTGTTTTACAGCATCTTTATCAGTCACCTGACGGATTGTTCTTATTTCTCCATTCTGTAAGCCCACTTCAAACAGCGCTCTGTCTGTAGCTTTCTGCAGTTTATAGGAGAGCCAGGCGTTCTGTCCAGAGTCCACATCAACAGCCACCACCTTAGTCACCAAATAGCCCACATCTGCTGAACGAGGCACCATTTCAGCTACTACAGAGCCACCAGTATGGACTGGATAGAGAACCTGAGGGGGGTTATCGTTCTGGTCCTGTATCACTATTTTTACAGTCACATTGCTACTGAGTGGAGGAGAGCCTCCGTCCTGAGCTTTGATGCAGAACTGGACATATTTGATCTGCTCGTAGTCAAAGGAGTGCACTGCATTGATGACTCCACTTTCAGCATTAACTGACACATATGAGGAGACTGGAACTCCGTTAACAGAGGAGTCCTCCAGTATGTAAGAAATACGGGCATTCTGGTTCCAGTCAGAGTCAGTGGCTTTTATTGTGAAAATCGAGACACCTGGTGTGTTATTTTCTACAACGTAGGTCTCATATGAGCTCATTTCAAAAACAGGAGGGTTATCATTAACATCAGAAATCTTTAAGGAGAGAGTAACGCTGCTTGAGAGGGAGGGGACTCCTTCATCAGCACAGGTCACTGTGATATTATACTCAGAGTGTTTCTCTCTGTCCAACTCGCTGTCCGTTATCAATCTATAGAAATCATTTTCTGATGATTTCAAAATAAACGGGATATCATCATTCAAAAAGCATTTTACAATCCCATTTGTCCCAGAGTCTTTATCCTCAATGCTTATCACTGTCACGACTGTATTTATTTTAACGTCCTCTGTAATAACATTGGACTTCGACATTATTTTTATTTCTGGACTGTTATCATTTCTGTCCTGTACATCGACAAGTAGTTTGCAGGAATCCGTGAGTCCACCTTCATCGCTTGCAAGTAAATTGATTTCATAACTTCTTGAGACTTCAAAATCTGTATTTCCAATTAAAATAACTTCACCATTACCTTCGTTTATTTCAAATATATTTCTGACCTGATCAAAAGTGTTTGTAATTTTATATGTAATTTTACTGTTAAAACCTTCATCTGCATCTGACGCTTTGACAGTAGCCACAACCGTTCCTTTAGGTGAATTTTCAATAACAGTAGCTCTGTATGTCTGTTGTGTAAAAACTGGGGCATTATCATTAGCATCCAAAACTGTAATAACAATCAGCATCGTTCCTGACATCTGTGGTTCTCCTCCATCTGTAGCAGTTAACACCAGATTGATCTTTGGCTTTTTTTCCCTGTCTAAAGGCTTCTGTAACACCATCTCAATGTTGTTATTTCCATCAGCATTATTGTGCAGTTTCAATACAAAATTATCTGTTGGCTTTAAAGTATAGCTTTTTATATCATTAACTCCAACATCGAGATCTAAAGCTCTTTCCAAGACAAATTTGGCACCGATCGCTGCTGATTCACTAATCTTGAATTTCTTTTCACTTGTCTCAAAAGATGGCGCATTATCATTAATATCCGCAATCTGGATAACAACACTGTAGAATTCGATGGGATTTTCTAAAATAATCTGAAAATGTAACGCGCAAGGTGTCCTTTTTTTTGCAGAGGCTCTCTCTGTCAATTCTCTCCTTAACAATAAGAACTCCCTTTTCTGTGTTCAGCTCGACGTAGTCGTTACTGTCTCTGGTAAAGATCCGCGCATTTCCAAACGTTAAACGTTTATCTTGTAACCCTAAATCAAGAGCTATATTTCCTATTATGGATCCTTTGGTCATTTCCTCCGGAATAGTGTAAGAAAGCTGCCCGAGCACCGTGCCGATGTAGAGGATGAAGATCAACGCCGTTACTTGCCTCGTCATTGTTCTGTCCCAGTATTGTTCCTCATAAAACCTCGATGATTGAATCAAGCCTTTAAAATCACCTCCCGGCAGAATTTTCATTTCAAACCAGGCATAATCCAAACAAAAGCATCGTTTTCCTCAGGTCGACAATAATTTCAGCACTATTGTACATTTCGGTCCTTCCCCGTCGTGTTCTTTTTTCATAATGTGAACGTGTGAGAGGAGATGCTGCTATAAGTGTGCAGCTTATTAAACACTATGGTCAACAGCGGCCCTCTGTGTTTAAAACGAAAAATCGCAGATATCAGTATGTAGTATTTTTTTTCAGAATAGAACTAAAATAATCAAATGGAATAATTTGTCAACCTTTTACTAAAGTAGCCTATAACAGTCCAGGCTATTCCTAACTTTTTGTAGCTTTAACGAAGAATAGATCTACTGGGTGAAAAGATGAACAACTCTCCTGCCGTAGAAACTTGCTTCCCAGCTCCTATATGCTACTGTATTCCTTGTTATTTTTAGTCAAAAAGCTTTTCAATGACGGAAGTAAAAAATCAATGCCATGAAAAAAAAAAATTGTAAATATACTTTTTGGTCCCTGAAACAAACAAAAAAAGAAATATGTGCTTCCATTACATTTACGTGATTGCTACAGTTTTTGTCCAATCATATTTCAGCCCGTGTGTGTTGCTATGTCAATCAAATCGTCACAGAGCCTTCAGAATAAGCAGTGCTGTCTGATTTCACCTTAACAATATCCGTGAGGAACGTTTTCTTCAACCAATCAGATTCCAGGTCTGCCCAACTGGGCCAGATAGAGGGCCCACCTTTACGTCAGCATTTTCTGTCTTCTGATTGGTCGGTTAGAGCAAAAACGTTTACAACTCGGTTAAGCTAGAGACGAACTGCATTTTAGATCTGATTTTGTTAAACGTTTTTCTAGCCTCAATGGCTGATACTAAAAAGAGGGATATATTCAGTCTATAAATTATCCCAATCTCTAATGAGTGTGATGTATTTACGTTTCATGCTCAATGCGCTATTTTATCTGGTAATTATATGCGTATTGCATCTGAAAAGCTACTGATGTAAATGCTGCGGAGCTTGGGTTAGAGAGTAAAGGATTGCGGGTATCTTAAATGGTCTTCTTGCTAAATTGATGTCTTTATTTATCTTCACGCTACTCTCACTCCCGGTTATACTCGCGCTTACTATATTAACCCTTTGACACCATTGTTGTAAAAAAAAAAAAACAAAACATTGTAAAAAAAAAAAAATAAAATAAATAAATATATATATATATATATATATATATATATATATATATATATATATATATATATATATATATATATATATATATATATATATATATATATATATATATATATATACTTCTCTAGCTATGACACAACAGGAGACACATTTTGTGCTTTTACAACTTAGTGTTCCTCCACAAGAAAGCTCCATCAGAGGTTCAGTATGAAAGCAACGGGCGCTGTCCATTGTTCTGAAATGAAGAAGACTGGCTATTCAATCCACCCTGTGTCCTACCCATACCGATGAATTCATATGCATTTGAATTTGATAATCAATTATCATATTTTGAACAACATTAAACAGGGTTGTAATTTGAGGATGCAAAACACATAGGCACGTAACTTTTTGCTCCAATCAACATTTCTTAACCCATGTTCTGACAGTCAAATTATTAAACCATTTACATTTAAAATGAAAAACTTTCACTAATGTCTTTTTTAAATTCTGTGTAGGATGAAGTATTATAGCCTCATTCATTAAATAATGATGGGTTATATTTTTCTACCCAAACGCTAGGTTATTTCATTCTCCAACCATAATGAGTTATTGTTAGGGTAGCTGTTTTTTTTATGAGACTTGGGTTTTAATTTCTTTGCCTCACCCAGAGGCTGGGACACATTTTTTTTCCAAATCTATGAAACTACCATGCACCAGTTGACCCAGCACCTGGTTGTGAGTGCTTTGGACTCATCATCTGGAAAAACATGCTCATCTAGGGAACACATCACGCCCATGTCTGTGCCAAGCGGCATGCTCTACCCATCATTGACTAACTCATTTGGAGGACCTAACAGACCATCTGCGTTGCAAGTCATCAATAAAAGGTTTGTGCACAGTGCATATCTAATTCACAGTGTCTGTGTTGTGTAACATACTAAAATTGTGTATTTTATTGCCAAGGCTAGTTGGTTGGTTTGGCTAACTAGCTTGCCACTTAGCTGTTATATGGAAGCACACACACTTGCACTTAGTCTGTTTTATCTTTTGAGGTTTATTAACGGATCTAAGTAAACAGTTCATAATTAACATGGGTGATGGGTTGAATTTATTTTAAGGTTCTTAGCTGGTTCTCCATCAAGCAGGCATATTAACCTGCTGGTTAATTAGTTAGCTAGTATTGACGAGAAAGAATATATGTCTTTTAATGCATCTTAGATCCCTTTAAACCCATTCCATATAAATGCCAATCTTTTAATCAGTTTTCTTAAAGACAAATTCAAGTCTTAGTGTCTTGAGCAGTGAGAATATTTGCAAATTGTTTCCAATAAACTTTCTGATACACCTAAAGATAAAACGAGCTACTTTCAAAACAGCAGATAATGTCTCAGTGCCATATATCTGCTATATATATATATACAGTATATATATATATATATATATATATATATATATATATATATATATATATATATATATATATATATATATATATATATATATATATATATATATATATATATATATATATACAGGTGCTGGTCATAAAATTAGAATATCATGAAAAAGTAGATTGATTTCAGTAATTCCATTTAAAAAGTGAAACTTGTATATTATATTCATACATTACATACAAACTCATATATTTCAGATGTTTATTTTGTTTAATTTTGATGATTACAAATGACAACAAATGAAAATCTCAAATTCATCATATCAGAAAATTAGAATATTACTGAAGACCAATAAAAACAAAGGATTTATAGAAATGTTGGCCAACTGAAAAGTATGAACATGAAAAGTATGAGCATGTACAGCACTCAGTATTTAGTTGGGCCTCCTTTGGCCTGTATTACTGCAGCAATGCGGCGTGGCATGGAGTCGATCAGTCTGTGGCACTGCTCAGGTGTTATGATAGCCCAGGTTGCTCTAATAGTGGCTTTTAGCTCTTCTGAATTGTTGGGTCTGGTGTATTGCATCTTCTTCTTCACAATACCCCATAGATTTTCTATGGGGTTAAGGTCAGGAGAGTTTGCTGGCCAATTAAGAACAGGGATACCATGGTCCTTCAACCAGGTACTGGTAGCTTTGGCACTGTGTGCAGGTGCCAAGTCCTGTTGGAAAATTAAATCTGCATCTCCAAAAAGTTGGTCAGCTGCAGGAAGCATGAAGTGCTCTAAAACTTCCTGGTATGTGGCTGCGTTGACCCTGGACCTCAGAAAACACAATGGACCAACACCAGCAGATGACATGGCACCCCAAACCATCACTGACTGTGGAAACTTTACACTGGACTTCAAGCAACGTGGATGAAGTGCCTCTCTTCTTTTCCTCCAGACTCTGGGACCTTGATTTCCAAAGGAAATGCAAAATTTACTTTCATCAGAGAACATGACTTTGGACCACTCACCAGCAGTCCAGTCCTGTTTCTCTTTAGCCCAGGCAAGACGCTTCTGACGCTGTCTGTGGTTCAAGAGTGGCTTGACACAAGGAATGCGACAGCAGAAACCCATGTCTTTCATACGTCTGTGTGTGGTGGTTCTTGAAGCACTCACTCCAGCTGCAGTCCACTCTTTGTGAATCTCCCCCACATTTTTGAATGGGTTTTGTTTCACAATCCTCTCCAGGGTGCGGTTATCTCTCTTGCTTGTACACTTTTTTCGACCACATCTTTTCCTTCCCTTCGCCTCTCTATTAATGTGCTTGGACACTGAGCTCTGTGAACAGCCAGCCTCTTTAGCGATGACCTTTTGTGTCTTGCCCTCCTTGTGCAAGGTGTCGATGGTCGTCTTTTGGACAACTGTCAAGTCAGCAGTCTTCCCCATGATTGTGTAGCCTATAGAACTAGACTGAAAGACCATTTAAAGGCTTTTGCAGGTGGTTTGAGTTAATTAGCTGATTAGAGTGTGGCACCAGGGGCCATCAATTTTGAACCTTTTCACAATATTCTAATTTTCTGATATGATGAATTTGAGATTTTCATTTGTTGTCATTTGTAATCATCAAAATTAAACAAAATAAACATCTGAAATATATGAGTTTGTATGTAATGTATGAATATAATATACAAGTTTCACTTTTTAAATGGAATTACTGAAATCAATCTACTTTTTCATGATATTCTAATTTTATGACCAGCACCTGTATACCTGTTCATCCAAATGGTTTAGATTAAAACCTTTAGATGATGCTTTATTTGAGAATAATACTACTATACTTTGGTTAAGTTCATGTATTGCTTTACATACGTAAGCAGTGATAATTGTTATAATTATATATTTAGCCCATATAACTGTTCTTTAACTCAAAACAATCATTTGTTCCTTACTCATTCATTTTCACTTTCTCTTTGTTTTTGGTAAAGAACCTCCATGAGGCCAACTCATCCAAACCTCCTCCCTATGTTATTAGACCAGTAGATGAGCATGCATCTTAAGCCTAGCACTACTGCTGGAAAGCCATTGGACCACGACACACTGCTTCTAGCCATCGATGATTGCTTAAAGGCATTTTTATTTACACCTTAAATACCTAAAGCAGTGTGAATATGGGTGGGGATTCCTGCTGTGTGCAGTCTATGAAATGCCAGGAGAGGGGTCTGAACTGGTAAAGTTTCTTCAAACTCGAACGTTTGCTACCAGTGGAGCTAACAAACTCAAGGACAGCTTCTTGCTACCAATTGACTGTTGGCCTGTTGCTCTTCTCACTGTTGTGCATTGTTTTAATGACCCAATTTAAACTGTTCCAACCTTACTGCCTCCTTTTTGTATTGTACATATTAAGTATTAATACATTTCAAAATGATGCCTTGTAAAGATTTCAGTATTGTTTATTGCATAAAACATACATTGCATCACCAAGTTTGACATGTATTTTTTGATAGTTATGGGTAAGTTTATTTCAATTTATTTTCCTAATGACTGTAGTGTAATATGTTAGAGTATTGGGCAGTTTTATCAAGCATTTAAAAAAATGACTAAACAAATGTATCAAACTGGTAAAACAAAAGATGTGGTTAATTTCCACCCACCATTTAGGTAGAAGAAATAACAAATTATAAAGTTAAAAGAACACAGATTTTGACACATGATTTGGGTAGAAGAAATAATAGATATGGATGTTTGAAATCATTCAAATTTGTAGTTAATTTAACCTATAATTTGGCTAGAATATAATAACATATTGGTTGGGTCAAAATGGATCAGCCCATCCTGCTGGGTCAAATTAAATTACTGCTAGGCCTGTTATATGATACCCCAGTGGCTATTTCTGACCCTCTTGTTTTTGGTATTGATCTGAAAACCTGAGATATAAAAACATTAAGAAGTACAAGATTAATTAAAACCCTTCTAACCTCTAAAGGAGAGTCTGGTTCATCCAGGATGCTCTTCTCACTCTGTATCCGCTGCATCGTTCCTGTACAACTGGGATCTGGTATCAACACGTTCTGTATCCCATCTCTGCCGAACTTATTGTCACTCTTTCTGGAGTCAGTGGTCCTGCAAACCTCGTAATTGTACACATGTGGTAGAGTCCCTGTTCTCAAAGTGTCCGAGTAACGTGGTGGATAATATGGAATCACAGGGAGGTTGGAGTGATACAGGATACGAGACTGTCTCCATCTGTAGATCTTCACTGATATAATAACCACCAAACATGTGATGAAGAGGAAGGAGACCACAGCCAGAGCCAACACTAAGTAAAAAGTCAGGTTTTCATTGTACTCCTTGTTGTGTGGAAGGTCTGTGAATTCTGATAGCACTTCAGGGAAGCTGTCCGCCACCGCCACATTAACAATGACTGTAGCTGAACGAGCGGGCTGTCCATTGTCCTCCACTATAACAGTCAGTCTCTGTTTCACAGCATCTTTATCAGTCACCTGACGGATTGTTCTCATTTCTCCATTCTGTAAGCCCACTTCAAACAGCGACCTGTCCGTAGCTTTCTGTAGTTTATAGGAGAGCCAGGCGTTCTGTCCAGAGTCCACATCAACAGCCACCACCTTAGTCACCAGGTAGCCCACATCTGCAGAACGAGGCACCATTTCAGCCACTAAAGATCCCCCAGTCTGGACTGGGTACAGAATCTGAGGGGGGTTATCGTTCTGGTCCTGAATCAGGATTTTTACAGTGACGTTGCTGCTAAGCGGAGGAGAGCCTCCATCCTGTGCTTTGACGCAGAACTGAAAATCTTTGATTTGCTCGTAGTCAAAAGAGCGCACTGCATGGATGACTCCACTATCAGTAGCAACAGACACGTAAGAAGAGACCGGCACACCGTTTATAGAGGACTCCACCAGTATGTAAGAAACACGGGCATTCTGGTTCCAATCAGCATCCTTGGCTTTCAGTGTGATAATAGAGAGACCTGGTGCGTTGTTTTCTGCAATGTAAGCTTCATATGATCTCCTCTCAAAGACAGGTGGGTTATCATTGACGTCAGAGATCTGTAAGGTGAGAGTGACGCTGCTGGACAGGGAGGGGACTCCTTTATCAGAACATGTTACTGTTATATTATATTCAGATGAAATTTCTCTATCTAAATCGCTGTCTGTCACCAAACTATAAAATTTATTCGACGTTGATTTTATCAACAACGGCAGGTTTTCATCAATACTACACTCGACCTTTCCATTATCTCCAGAATCAGCATCTTGGACATTAATTATGGTAAACACTGTGCCTGGTCTGGAATTTTCAGTCACAGATTTTGATTTAGACATTATATTTATGGAAGGTTGATTATCATTTGTATCTGTAACTTCAATAATTATCTTACAGGAATCTGTTAATCCTCCGTCATCACTAGCTTGTACATGTATATTATAGCGCTGTGTCCTCTCGTAATCTAATTTTCCAATTAAAGAAACAATGCCGGTTTCTTCCTCTATTTGGAATAAACTGGGAACGTCATCCAGTGTGTTTGTTATTGAATACACAACTTTTCCGTTCGAACCTTCATCTGCATCTACTGCACTGACTGTACTTAAAATAGTACCTATAGGAGTGGTTTCCATAACTGTAACTGTATATGTCTCCTGCGTAAAAAGCGGGGCATTATCATTAACATCCAACACAGAAATTTCCACTCGCATTGTTCCTGACAGCTGAGGCTCACCGCCATCACTGGCAGTAAGAGTTAACACGATGTGATCCTGAGTCTCTCTGTCGAGATATTTTTGCAAAACCATCTCAACCTTTTTGCTACCGTCTTGTTGGTTATGAAGCTTTAAAATGAAATTATCCGTTGGTTTTAGTGAATAACTCTGCAACCCATTCACACCCACATCAAGATCCATCGCTCTTTCTAATACAAATTTAGCCCCAATCACAGCTGACTCGCTGATCCTGAATCTCATCTCTTCCTTTTTAAATGTGGGCATATTGTCGTTTATGTCATTAATTTCGACATGAACAGAATAAAATTCAATCGGATCTTCCAGTGTAATTTGCAGATGTAAAGCACACGGTGTTGACTGCCCGCAAAGCGCCTCTCTGTCGATTCTTTCTTTCACAAGTAGGAGTCCCCTGTCTGTGTTCAGCTCGATGTATTCCGTTTTATCTTCTGTATAAATTCTCGCTTTACCGGACTGCAATCTCTTCACATCTAACCCCAAATCCTGCGCTATATTACCAACGATGGAACCTTTTGACATTTCCTCCGGAATCGAGTAAGTGGCTTGCCCCGCTACACCGCCCAACAGAAAAAAAGGGACAAACAACAATACTTGCCATATCATTATTCTGTCCAAGATGTTATCCGCGTATAAAAATGTTTAAATATTAAAGGTGTTTAATCCTAAACGCCAAGTATCCGCTTATATACGATGATCCAACAAAAAAATGCAACATAAATTTCCCAATCCAAAAGCATAAGGAGAATCCACGGAGATGATCGCTTGTCCTTTTGTTGAACGGTTCTGGGTTACATGCGCAAGTGTTTCTCTGTTCAGTGCATCAAAAAGGGAAATAATCTCTGCAAGAGCCAACAGCGGCCCTGAGAGTACAAACTTGTGCACTGCAGACAGCCACGCAATGCAGAAAACCATATTTTACAGCGGGAGATTAGATATGAACCAACAATAAAAAATGTAACACGCAAAACTAAAATGCTTCAGAAACTTCAATAATAACAATCATCAAATTGTGTGTGTGTGTGTGTGTGTGTGTGTGTTCTTCCTTCTGCTTGAAGGAAGAATGAATTTAAGATAGTGGTATTATATCAAGACAATAAAATGAATCACCATAAAAAATAATTCATTGTCAAATGTATATATTGACTAAGCCTTTACAAACTGTACCAACTTCAAACAAATTTATTGTCTAAAGTGAGCAATGTTTTTATTCAGTTGATGAAATAAAAAGATGCAATAAAAGTGCATGTTGAGCTCCATAATTCAATTGAAGTGAATGTTGTTTATTCTTGGGTTGAATTTATTTATTGTAAAGCATGTTGTGATATTTGTATCTTATAAGCTTTTATATTAATAAAGTTTGCTTTTATATTTCCTATATCCAAATATTTCCTGACTAGGAATTATAGCCTCAAACAACTATATTTAAAACAATACAGAGGAAATATTAAACGTGTCAATGTTTGTAACAACAAATTCTCTAAAAAAAAAAATATTAAAATAATAATAAAAAAAACAATATTTATATAATCAACAAGCCTAAAAAAGCACATGTGATGATGATCCACAATAAACTGCTGAATAGTGTTGCTAAACAATATTTTTTTCCCATGCAAATAGGTAGAATATGCAGCTACAAATGTAGAACATGTAAATGATAATGGGCACTGACTTTAAGATTTCCATGTAATAAGAAAATTCTCAAACCTCTGTAGGAGAGTCTGGTTCATCCAGGATATTCTTTTTACTTTGTATCCCCTGCATTGTTCCTGTAAAGCCGGGGTCCATTATCAATACGTTCTGACCAGCTCTGCAGAACGTGTTGCCACTCTTTCTGGAGTCAGTCGTCATGCAGACCTCATAATTGTACGGGTGTGGTAGAGTCCCTGTTCCCAAAGTATCAGAGTAACGTGGTGGATAGTATGGAATCACAGGGAGGTTGGAGTGATAGATGCGGGACTGTCTCCATCTGTAGATCTTCACTGATATAATTATCACCAAACACGTGATGAAGAGGAAGGAGACCACAGCCAGAGCCAAGACTAAGTAAAAAGTCAGGCTATCATTGTACTCCTTGTTGTGTGGAAAGTCACTGAACTCGGAGAGCACTTCAGGGAAGCTGTCTGCCACAGCCACATTAACAATAACTGTAGCTGAACGAGATGGCTGCCCGTTGTCCTCCACTATAACAATCAGTCTCTGTTTCACAACATCTTTATCAGTCACCTGACGGATTGTTCTTATTTCTCCATTCTGTAATCCCACTTCAAACAGAACCCTTTCTGTGGTCTTTAACAGTTTATAGGAGAGCCAGGCGTTCTGTCCAGAGTCCACATCAACAGCTACTACTTTAGTCACCAAATAACCCACATCTGCTGAACGAGGCACCATTTCAGCTACTACAGAGCCACCAGTCTGGACTGGGTACAGAACCTGAGGAGGGTTATCATTCTGGTCCTGTATCAGGATTTTAATAGTCACATTACTGCTGAGTGGAGGAGAGCCTCCGTCCTGTGCTTTGATATGAAACTGGAAATCTTTGATCTGCTCATAGTCAAAAGAGCGCACAGCATGGATGACTCCACTGTCAGCACTGACTGATACATATGAGGAGACTGGTATCCCCTTGATAAAGGAGTCCTCCAGTATATAAGAAACCCGGGCATTCTGCTTCCAGTCAGCATCTGCGGCTTTCACTGTAAATATAGAGAGGCCTGGTGCGTTGTTTTCTAGAATATAGGCCTCATAGGAGCTCCTCTCAAATACAGGCGCATTGTCATTTACATCAGATATCTGCAAAGTAAACGTGACGTGGCTGGAAAGAGAGGGCGCTCCTTCATCAGAACAGGTCACTGTGATGTTATATTCTGAATGTATCTCTCTGTCTAATTCACTGTCTGTTACTAAAGTATAGAAATTGTCAGTTGAAGACTCCAACTTAAATTCCACATTTTCGCTGATAAAACAATTAATTCTACCGTTTTCTCCAGTGTCTTTGTCCTCAATATGGATTATCGTAACCACCGTGTTAACAGGCGCATCTTCCGCTATCACGTTTGACTTCGACATTATGTTAATTTCAGGTTGGTTGTCATTCACATCTTGCACATCGACAAATAACTTAGAATAAGCTGTTAACCCTCCCTCATCATTTGCACGCAAATTTATTTCAAAATTGCGCGATTCTTCAAAGTCTAAATTTCCACTCAAAGTGATTAAACCGCTGGCATTGTTTATTTGAAATATTTTTCTCACGTTATCCAATTTATTTGTTATTGAATACGTTATTTTGCTGTTGGAGCCCTGATCTGCATCAGTCGCTCTTACAGTAGCAACATTTGTTCCAACTGATGCATTTTCAGGGACTGTGGCTTTATATGTTTTTTGTGTGAAAATAGGAGCATTATCATTAGCGTCCAAAACCGTAACAACAATCAGCATCGTTCCTGACATCTGCGGCTCTCCTCCATCTACAGCAATTAAGACAATATTTAACTGTTCCTGTTTTTCTCTGTCTAAAGGCTCCTTCAGTATCATCTCAACATTTTTATTCTCACTAATTTTATCTTGCAAATTCAGAGCAAAATGATTTGTTGGTTTTAATTCATACCTTTGGAGATCATTTTTTCCTACATCCAGATCAAGAGCTCTTTCCAATTCATATTTTGACCCAACAACGGCTGATTCGCTAATCTTTAATTCAATCTTATCCCCTTCAAATGTTGGTGAATTATCATTTATATCTGTGACCTGAACAGTAATCGTGTAAAATTGCATAGGACTTTCCAGAATGATTTGGAAATGTATAGCACAGGGCGTTATCTGTTTACAGATTACCTCCCTGTCGATTCTTTCTTTTACAAGGATAACTCCTCTTTCTCTGTTCAGCTCGACGTATTCCTCATTGTCAGCAGTGTAAATCCGAGCTTTGCCAGATATTAAACGCTTGGGTTCCAAACCTAAATCCTGGGCAATGTTACCTACTAAAGATCCTTTTGGCATCTCCTCCGGTATTGTGTAGCTTACTTGTCCAGTTGTTGAAGAAAATAAAACGAGGACAAAATACAGTGCTGCTTCTTTCATTGTTCTATCAGACCTTTATCTCCGCGATTAAAAAGAAAAAAAATGTCCGGAATTCGGAGAAAATCCAGGCAAGGGTGAATTATATAATCCAAAACAGAATCTCAAAATAGAATTTGAGATGTCTTGCTCGAAGTAGCTTATATTTCACTCAACGAGGAACGTCTTTCCTTTGTGCAAAACATTTATTATGAGGATGGAACATAGACGATGCTGGTGGAAAAAAAAAAAAGTGCACTCACTCGTCAGCATGCTGGTCAACAGCGGCCCTAAGAGTTCTTAACATGAAACTGCAAACAGCACCCAAGGATTATTATCCCACTTCTTATAGTTTAAACAAAGCATAAACGCAATGGTTGATGCCACAAGAAAATTGTATTAAAAAAGAAAATTACACCATCTCCCAACTCGTATAATTTGTAAATGAGTGAAATAATAATTAATGATATTATACAGTACAATACATTTTTTTATATGTCAAATACCTATAGAAAATGCAGCTAAAAAATAAGATAGAACAATCTAAATGATTGAGAACAATACAATTATTATGAATGAAAAATAAATAAATTTATGATCAGTAAACCATCAAAGGTTTGAAGGAGAAATCATTGCCAAAGTTTGATCACAGCTTGATCAATTTAGATTTCATTAGATTTTAAAATATGCATATGATTTGTATTAAAACAAAATCTAAGCGTGTGTTATATATATATGAAGAAATTCAAACATATATTTAATTAAACTGTTTAATATTTTTATATTTTTTAAAACATTAATAATTGTAAAGCTCAGAAAGTATGCCCGAACAAAACAATGACGTATTTCCGCTAGATTCTGCAGCTGCATTATTACTTCCGGTACTATCGGAGTGCAGATTAAACCGCCACAGCTAACCGATGGCGCATCCGAAAAAAATAAATAAATAAACTTCTTAAAGTCGCAAATATTTCTACAGCTGAACTTTGTTGTAAGAGTAAACCCTTTCAGCGACCATGACTATGTCTCCCTCCCTAATCCTGCAGTTGTAGACCTTGCTTTGGACGAAAAATAATATTAATCAGAGAGGAAATAGGGCGCTTGAGGGAAAACATGGCATCAATGGCATTAAGGCAGCGGTTTGACATCCACGGTTTTGCCCATTCCGACCAAGACATTAGTTTTTTTTCCACCAGATAGATTTTCCATCAGACTTTTACTATGTTATACCCATGTTAAGCCTACAGCCACAGCTTTAAAGTAATGATTACCGTATTAAGGTTAAGGATGGGAGAGATGCATATTATAATGTCCCTGGTGACAGCCACCCCCCCCCCCCCCCCCCCCCCCCTCACACACACACACACCCCCCACACCCCCCCCCACACCCCCCCCGCCCCCACCCAAAAAAAAAAAAAAAAAAGGCACACACACACACCCCAGCAATCCGGATGTCCAGCTGCTAGATTGATTGTTTTTACAATGTAATTAATAAAAGAAGTAGTTGTGTGTTCTCTTGTCATATCTTAATGAAAATAATATTTTTAAGGTTTGAATCTTATTCCTGCCCTATGCACTTCTGGGAATTGATACAGCCTGTGCTGCTGTCTATGTTCCATGTGAGATATGCTCATCAAGGAACCTTCCCAGAGCCCATTTCAGCAGTAGTAAGTACAATTCAAAATGAATGAAAATTTATACACAAAATTATGAAGATTGTGATTAATGGAAGGAAATTGTTAGTTAAAATTTCAATATATTATACTTTTTGCACACTATTAATTTATGGCTGCAACTTACGATTATTTTTCAAATGTGATTAATCGATTAATAATCAGATAGTAAAAGGTTTCTAATCCAGAATTTAAACCTGGTGAAGCTAAAACTAGGCAGAGCACATTGAAAGACTGAAAATGTTTTTTCATTGAATGCATAGTGTATAAATATTATTTACAAGTTTGGTATATTTTACTGCTCTATGCTGGTTTCTCTTAATCCAAATGGTATGTTTTATAGAGTCTCTGTACTCCATTTAACAATTAATGGATGACTAGATTAGTTGATTATCTCAATAATCGATTAATCATGACTAATCGTTGCAGCCCTTTGAAAATATGTCCACCAAGCTGTGCCAGCACAATCAAGGAAAAACTAAACAGTAAACATGAAAAGTATCACTGCAAGTGTATATAAAAATGTAACAGCACACAGCAGCCTGATAACGAGTGACCAGTGATCCAACTGGGGTTACATATTCTCTTTTAGCTGTTTTATGGTGAATTACTTTATTTTTTTTACAGAGAAACTTCATGTAACATTGAATTTCTTTTGAACAGACTCGATCCTTGCAACCAATAACGGAGCTTCCTCAACTTCCTGGCTCTGGCTCTGGACCTGGATTACGGTTATGGAATTCATCAGTCCACAGTTAGCCGGATCATCGCAACCTGGAGCAAGTTCCTCTACACTTTTCTTGGTGCAATCAGAATATCGATGCCTGCAGAGAAAATAAAGGAGCACATGCCAGGACTGTTTAAGACAGACTACACATACACTAATATTATTCTGGCATTCACTTAGCTAAAGAGCCAGTGTCCAACATCTCCTCTACTCCAGAGTGAAGTGTTCTCTGCATACAAGTCCCACTGCACTCTCAAAGGGTTAATCGGTATTGTTCCACATGAGGTGATTACATTCATCTCTCCACTCTATGCAGGATCAATCCGTGACAACGGATCATGCGAGAAATCTGGAATCATCTCCCTGTTGAGAACTGGGATGCCCATCATGGTCAATTGAGGTTTCCTCGTTGATGAGTTTGTGATGTGCAAGATCTACAGGCTACCCTTTCTCTTTAAAGATCCTGGATATATGCTCCTGAGGTCAAGGAAAGACAAGAAATTGCACATGACAGGGTGCATTAGCAGCGCTGTATATGCAGAGTGAAATAACATACTGTAAGCTCTTTTATTCTGAGATCCCTCTTGAGCTATTTGTCAACATCAGTCAGCTGTGCACTGTTGCTTGTTTACTGACAAACTATAAAAAGGGGCCTCTAGTAAAGATGTGGGAAAAGAGCCCACAATCATAGGTACAGCAGAGGTGGATGTATTTACCTGTGCTTACTCCTGGTTATCAATCATTCTAATATCCAGGAATGAGAATGCTGTTGACTTTGTGTCTTAAAAACATGTTTTAAATTACAATGCTGTATTTTGTACAGAGCATTAACTTGCTCTAGAGTCTATACAAAACATGCTGTTAACTTCGTCTTAAAAACATGAGTGTTGTAAATTATTTATGGTTTTGCACATACCATTAACTTTGGGTCTTAAACATGTTGAAAATGACTATAATCTATTTTTTTACTGTATAAATGCTGTTAATTCTAATCTTAAAAACAAATCTTGTAAATTACAATTATCTTAACTCTGATTTTGTAACATAACAATTTTACAAATCACAATCTGTTCTTTCTCAAGTTTGTGAATATTGATAAAACCTGTTCCTTTAATCAACCTGCCTTAAACTATGTTTTTTCTTCCCTTAAACTAAAAGTAATACTTCAATAAGGTATCAATGTAGTGAGACTTGCAGGTTATATTAAGACATTGATGTTTAACAGAGATAAAATTAATATTCTACCAACTTGTGCCCCATAATACGCCTATAAACACACCTTTTATTACGGTAATTCAGAAGAATTGATAACCTCTTGAAAATGATTTGAATGATTTATTATTTTAATATCAAAACAGACATATCAAAATAGTTACAGTAATACTAATAGCAACAGTAATGAACAAATATAACATTAATAACTTATTTTTTATTTTGTCTTCAGTATGGTTTTTCTTTTAGCAAGACAAACTAAAAGCTGATAAAAAAACATGCAAAACTGAACATGACAACATTGCACTAACGCACCCACCCACACACACACACACGCGCACACACACACACACACACACACACACAAATATATATATATATATATATGCTCAGTGTAAGAATGTTACAATGATTTAATGTGTATCTTTACCTACTATAAAACTAAAAGGTTCTCTACATTGGCATCACTTTCAGCTTTGCTCTGCACATTAATAACAAGATTATCGGTTTAAAGTCATATCTTTCAATATTATATCGACAATAACTGTGTAAAATACCATAGGATTAACAATATCATAGGATTAATCAAAAATAATCTGAAAATCTAAAGCAGAAACCATGGTCTCTGTACATAGGGTTTCTCTGTTGACTCTTTCCTTAACAAGAATGACTCCTTTGTCTCTGTTCAGCTCAACATACTTCTCAGAATTTCTGGAATAGATCAGCACTAAACCGGGTATAAAACAGTTAATCTCCAAAAATAATTTGGGGTTAGAAATATATGTAATATTCCTATATTGAACCACAGTTCTCTCTGTTTAAACAAATTTGTCCGTGCTCCTCAAATTCTCCTTGTAATATAGAGATGTTAAAAAAGAGGTGCAGATGGAATCATGTGCTCATTCATCAGGATTTGAGACAACAGTGGCACTAAGAGTAAAAAAACTATCTAAAAAATGAAAATGTACTCCACTTCATACAATTTCATTCTTAGTGTTGTCAAATAATAACAGTGAAATAAAAAAATCGGTCCAAGGGGAGATGAATTAAATATAATGGTTTTGAAAATGATAAGACACCTGAAGGAGAGTGCTGCAGCTCAAGTGTACATTTTGTAGATTTAATTGAAAAGAATATCTGCCTGGGGAATTGTTATACAAATAAAACAAAAAATGGCAGTAAGCAGCACATGTTTTTAATGAAAAAAACAACAACTGGAAAAGGAAATATTTATATCTAAGGAAGGTAAGGAGAGAGATTAGAAATGCAGCTCTGAAAACTGTGTCGCTAGCCATGGTCCTGGAATACATAACTAGAACCAGGTCAGATACAGAGGAGGGAAAAAAGGCAGTCCATGTAAAGAGGCTCACATTGTGTGTGTATTATATATATGGACATAGGAAGGGTTAAAATGAATGAAGAACAATGAAAGTCAACACATTCCACATGCTTCTCAATACATATAACAAGACCAGTATTTGTTGTGCACAAATAAGTTTTCTGACCTCTAAAGGGGGATCAGGTTCATCCAGGATGCTCCTCTCACTCTGTATCCGCTGCATTGTCCCTCCAGAACAGGGGTCCATCATCAACACGTTCTGACTACCCGCACTTCTGATTTTACTATCACTCTTCCTGGAATCGGTCGTCCTGCACACCTCGTAATTGTACACGTGTGGTAAAGTCGCAGTTCCTAATGTGTCCGAGTAACGTGGTGGATAATAAGGAATCACAGGGAGGTTGGAATGATACAGGAGGCGGGACTGTCTCCATCTGTAGATCTTCACTGATATTATAACCACCAAACATGTGATAAAAAGGAAGGAGACCACGGCCAGAGCTAACACTAAGTAAAAAGTCAGGTTGTCATTGTACTCCTTGTCATGTGGAAAATCAGTGAACTCGGAGAGCACTTCAGGAAAGCTGTCCGCCACCGCCACGTTAACAATGACTGTAGCTGAACGAGAGGGCTGCCCGTTGTCCTCCACCATAACAGTCAATCTCTGTTTCACGGCATCTTTATCAGTCACTTGACGTATTGTTCTTATTTCTCCATTCTGTAAGCCCACTTCAAACAGCGCCCTGTCTGTAGTTTTTTGTAGTTTATAGGAGAGCCAGGCGTTCTGTCCAGAGTCCACATCAACAGCTATGACTTTAGTCACCAAGTAGCCCACATCTGCTGAACGAGGCACCATTTCAGCCACCAGAGAGCCACCAGTTTGGATTGGGTAGAGAACCTGAGGGGGATTATCGTTCTGGTCCTGAATAAGAATTTTCACGGTCACATTGCTGCTTAGAGGAGGAGAGCCTCCATCCTGCGCTTTAACATGGAATTGAAAATCTTTGATCTGCTCGTAGTCAAAAGAGCGAACTGCGTGAATAATTCCACTATCAGCACTGACTGAAACATATGACGAGACTGATACTCCGCTAATAGTGGAGTCTTCCAGTATGTAAGAGACACGAGCATTCTGGCCCCAGTCAGCATCTGTTGCTTTTAGTGTGAATATAGAGAGACCTGCTTTGTTGTTTTCTACAATGCTGGACTCATATAAAGTCTTATCAAAGGTAGGAGCATTGTCATTTACATCAGATATCTGCAATGTAAGAGTAACACTACTGGTGAGGGAGGGTTCTCCTTTATCAGAGCAGATCAGTGTAATATTATATTCAGAGGTTGTCTCTCTGTCTAATTCGCTGTCTGTAATTAAACTATAAAAACTGTTTGTTGAAGATTTCAAACCAAATGGTGTATTTTCATTTATAAAGCAGTTTACATTCCCATTTTCGTCCGAGTCTTTGTCCTCAATGTTTATCACTGTAACAACTGTGTTTATTTTAACATTCTCCGATATCACATTCGACTTTGACATAATACTTATTTCTGGCCTATTGTCATTAATGTCGTGGACTTCAACCATTAACTTACAAGAATCAGTAAGCCCGCCCTCATCAGTAGCATCTACGATAATTTCAAAGTTCTTATTCCTTTCAAAGTCAATATTTCCTTTTACAGACACATCGCCAGTGTTCTTGTTTACCTCAAATAGTTTCCTAACATTTGTTTGCGTATTTGTGATCGAATATGTTATTTTACCGTTTAAACCTTGATCTGCATCCGACGCTGTAACAGAAAAAATGACGGTGCCTGTGGGCACATTTTCATTAACAGCTGCTTTGTATGTTTGCTGAGTAAAACGAGGAGCATTGTCATTAGCATCTAAAACTGTAATTAGAATGATCATAGTTCCAGACTTGTGCGGCTCTCCTCCATCCAGGGCTGTTAGTACTAAAGCCATATGTTCTTGTTTCTCTCTGTCTAAAGGCTTCTGTAAAACCATCTCCACATCCTGTAGATTTTTATTAAGCCTTAGAGTAAAATTATCACTTGGTTTTAATTCGTAGTTCTGAATGCCATTGATTCCAACATCAAGATCCTCCGCCCTCCTTAATACAAATTTTGCTCCTGGTGTTGCCGATTCGCTTATTCTAAATATCATCTCGCCTCTATCAAATGTCGGTGCATTGTCATTGATATCTTTTATCTGAACAGTAACAGTGTAAAATTCAATAGGGTTTTCTAGAATTATCTGAAAATCCAAACTACAAACCGTCATATCTGCACACAGCGCCTCTCTGTCGATTTTCTTTTTTACGAGGAGCTCTCCGTTATCCTTGTTCAGCTCTACGTAGTCACCGCTGTTCCTACTGTGAATCTTTGCTTTGCCTGATATAAAACGCTTTTTGTCAAAACCTAAGTCCTGTGCAACATTTCCTATCAATGAACCAATTGGCATCTCCTCCGGAATAGAGTAGCTTATTTGCGCAATAATGGAATCGAGGCAGATGAAAGAGAAATACAGCAGTACTTGCCCCTTCATTGTTCCTTCTATTTTTTCCCGATGACGCAGAGGCTTTTAATCCAAACAAGAATGTCGGTAATAATCATCCAACGTTAAATCCGAACGTTTGATGATGAAACATTAACAGGGTAAAAAATCCATAATGTGAGAAAGAACACTTTGAGTTTTTGAAATAACCGTCTTCCTTCGGGAAATATTCGACGGTTTCTAGTTCCCCATTGTATCCTGGCGAGATTAAAAGGAGAGGCAGCAGCTTCACACACGTACTAGCTCAACAGACTTTAATGCAACAGCGGCGCTAAGAGTCTACATAATCAAACTGCAGTCAGGAATCATAAGGTTTACCATGTGATGTGTCTCTGAATAAAGTGAAACTCGTGTCTTTGAATCTATCTATCTATCTATCTATCTATCTATCTATCTATCTATCTATCTATCTATCTATCTATCTATCTATCTATCTATCTATCTATCTATCTATCTATCTATCTATCTATCTATCTATCTATCTATCTATCTATCTATCTATCTATCTATCTATCTATCTATCTATCTATCTATCTATCTATCTATCTATCTATCTATCTATCTATCTATCTATCTATCTATCTATCTATCTATCTATCTATCTATCTATCTGTCTATCTATCTATCTGTCTATCTGTCTATCTGTCTATCTATCTATCTATCTATCTATCTATCTATCTATCTATCTATCTATCTATCTATCTATCTATCTATCTATCTATCTATCTATCTATCTATCTATCTATCTATCTATCTATCTATCTATCTATCTATCTATCTATACATATGTACATCTACACTGCAAAAAAATTGAAATCTAAAGAAGTCATTTGCTCTTGAAACAAGAAGGTAAGTGAGACACTTTGTCTATGGAACAAGATACTTTACATATAAAATAAGAAACATTTGGGTCGTCGTATTTCAAGAGGATTTTATCTAATTACCTTATTTTAAGAGTAAAAATACTCATTCCAGTAGCAAATCATCTAATTTACTTACTCAAATCTACTTTTTGTAGATAATTGTATCTGTCTGTCTGTCTGTCTGTCTGTCTGTCTGTCTGTCTGTCTGTCTGTCTGTCTGTCTGTCTGTCTGTCTGTCTACATAAATCCACAATCAAAGAGATTATAAAGACTATAAAATATTGTTTTTAATGCAAATATTATCTACATGGATATGTGATAATGACAACACTTCACAATCTTGAAGAAACACATATTAGAAAATAAATCTATCCAACCTCAACAGGAGAGTCAGGTTCATCCAGGATGCTCTTCTCACTCTGCAGCCGTTGCATCGTCCCTGTGGAACTGCGGTCCAATATCAAAACGTTTTGGCTACCATCTCTTCCAAACTTGTCACTTTTTCTGGAATCAGTCGTCCTGCACACCTCGTAATTGTACACGTGTGGTAGAGTCCCTGTTCCCAAAGTATCAGAGTAACGTGGTGGATAATATGGAATCACAGGGAGGTTGGAGTGATACAGGATGCGGGACTGTCTCCATCTGTAGATCTTCACTGATATAATAACCACCAAACACGTAATGAATAGGAAGGAGACTACAGCCAGAGCCAAAACTAAATAAAACGTAAGGTTTTCATTGTACTCCTTGTCATGTGAAAAGTCAGTGAATTCTGATAGCACTTCAGGGAAGCTATCAGCCACCGCCACGTTAACAATGACTGTAGCTGAACGAGAGGGCTGCCCGTTGTCCTCCACTATAACAGTCAGTCTCTGTTTCACAGCATCTTTATCAGTCACCTGACGGATTGTTCTTATTTCTCCATTCTGTAAGCCCACTTCAAACAGCGCTCTGTCTGTAGCTTTCTGCAGTTTATAGGAGAGCCAGGCGTTCTGTCCAGAGTCCACATCAACAGCCACCACTTTAGTCACCAGGTAGCCCACATCTGCTGAACGAGGCACCATTTCAGCCACCAGAGAGCCACTAGTCTGGACTGGATAAAGAATCTGAGGGGGATTATCGTTCTGGTCCTGAATGAGGATTTTCACGGTAACGTTACTGCTGAGTGGAGGAGAGCCTCCATCCTGGGCTATCACACAGAAATGTAAATCTTTGATCTGCTCGAAGTCAAAAGAGCGCACTGCATGGATGACTCCACTATCAGCACTGACTGATACATATGAGGAGACTGGAGCTCCATTAACGGAAGAGTCCTCCAGTATGTAAGAAACACGGGAATTCTGGTTCCAGTCAGCGTCTGTGGCTCTTATTGTGAAAACAGACAGACCTGGTGAGTTGTTTTCGACTATGAAAGCTTCATATGAGCTCTTCTGAAAGACAGGCGCGTTGTCATTCACGTCAGAGATCTGTAAGGTGAGAATGACACTGCTGGAGAGGGAGGGGACTCCTTCATCCGAGCAGGTCACTGTGATATTGTATTCAGAAGTTCTCTCTCTGTCTAATTCATTGTCTGTTAACAAACTGTAGAAATTATTCCTTGATGATTTTAAAATAAAAGGCAAATCTTCATTAACAAAGCATTTGACATCCCCGTTTTTCCCAGAGTCTTTATCTTCAATATTTATCATTGTAACTACTGTATTAGGTTTTGAATCCTCTGCGATTATATTTGACTTTGACATTATCCTAATTTCAGGTTTGTTATCATTTACGTCCTGAACATCCACAATTAAATTTGAAAAATCCGTCAGTCCCCCATTATCACTAGCAAGCAAATTAATCTGAAAACGTTTGGATTTTTCAAAGTCAATATTTTCACTTAATGAAATTTGTCCGGTTTCCTCGTTAATCTTAAATACTTTCCTGACATCATCTAATGTATTTGTTATTGAATATCTTATTTTACTGTTAGAAGCTTCGTCTGCATCTGATGCTTCGACTGCAGTCACAACAGTTCCTTTAGGGGAATTTTCAGTAACAACAGCTTTATATGTTTTCTGTGTAAAAATAGGGGCATTATCATTAACGTCTAAAACTGTGATAACAATTAACATCGTTCCCGACTTTTGTGGCTCTCCTCCATCTACAGCTATTAACACTAGCTTAATCTGCTCCTGTTTCTCTCTGTCTAAAGGCTTTTGCAACACCATCTCGACGTTTCTGTGTCCATCTGTATTATCACGTAATTTCAATTCAAAGTGATCTGCTGGTTTTAACAGGTAATCCTGAATATCATTACTTCCAACATCATGATCTACCGCCCGTTCTAATAAAAATTGCGCACCATTTAAAGCCGACTCGCTAATCTTAAAATCCATCTCCCCCTTTTCAAATGTCGGGGAATTATCATTAATATCAATTATCTGGATGGTAACTGTGTAAAATTCCATCGGATTCTCCAAAATTACCTGAAAATCTAAAGCACAAACCGTGGTCTCAGCACACAGCGTTTCTCTGTCGATTCTCTCTTTGACTAGGAGCACTCCTCTTTCTCTATTAAGCTCCACGTACTCTGCGCTGTTTGTGTTAAAAATCTTAGCTTTCCCGGATACCAAACGCTTGGTGTCTAATCCCAAATCATGAGCGATATTTCCAATTAACGATCCTTTGGGCATTTCCTCTGGAATAGCATAGCTGGCCTGTCCCACCACCGAGTCCAGACAAAAAAGAGAGATGAGAAAAAATACAAGCTGATTCATTGTTCTTCTCGGTTTTCCACTTTGAGCTTCGTGTTAAAATCCACCACTAAAATCAATTTCCAACCCCCGACTGCGTTTTGAGTCGCATACGGAAAGCAAATAAATGACGTAGAAATATAACAAAATCCTTTTATCGGTTAAGATTCCTCCATCAAACCCACCCGATGACCGACTGCATTGCTCCCTTTATCTAATGTGCATTTTGTTCGGATGATGGAACCACACTCTGTAATCCACCAGAGCGCTAGTCAACAGCGGCCCTAAGAGTCGAAACCTAAACACTGCAGAAGGTTGAATCTTTTGATCCATTTAGGGTCAAAACATATATAAAATATAAAAACAGCAACATTTCCTCAATTTTACTATTTTACCAAGATACTTAAAAAAATATCATATAATATATATTTTATGCTATATTTATTGGATGTATCAAATAACTTCTTTTAGCTAGGATATTCAAATGGGCCAGTAAAAACTTGAAATCAATTTCACAGGGTGTAATAAAAACATCAAAACAGAAGCATTTTAAAACAATAAAATTGGAGGTTTTATTTAAGACATGTGCATTTAAAGGAGGACAATTTTTCGGTTTTTCACTCATATCTAATGATCGCCATTTTTTCTGTATGCGTAATATTTCTGTTGAGTCTCATCAGTCTAATAACTTAAAGATGCCATAGGACAGAAGGCAATTTTAGCAGGTACAGCCCCTCCATGATCACCAGCCACCCTGATGAGAGTTGGTCTTACTCTAAAGCTACACAGCAATGTGACGTGTGTTTCAGCTCAGATACACTAAAGAGTGATATAGTGGTTTTTGCCTCAGTTCACACCTGTAGACGCTGAACTGATCAGTATTAATGGAGGAGACACTTTTACCTAATAAGGTAAAGGGAAGAATTAAACTTCCCTTTACAGACATGGTATATATTCACGTTTTAACCTTTTCATAACATGCTATCTATCCCTTTTTACATCTAAAATGTGTATTTATTTATCTAATCATTTATTTTTATCTATGTTTAACCTGGTTATATTACCATTTGCAGTTATTAAATTAATTGTGTATAAAGCCATTCCTTTTATCTGTTTAGAGAATGTTCAGCTTCTTGCTGCCAAATTTATTTGATGAATAAAGTGGTTAATGATTGGGTTATGCGCAATTTATGTAATATAAAGTTTCATTTGGTATTACATTTGTTGTTTGAATAATTCTTTCCTTTTTGTGTGCTAACAATTTAAGACAAATTCTCCAAAAAATAATATAAGTATATAATGATAAAAGAGGAAAACATTCATTTTGTTTAGATTAATGTAAATCGAGTTGTATACAGAAGTACAACCACATCTAAAAACTGTACTATAAATGTAGCTAACGTTGGTGCTTAATTTCCCGGGCCATGGTAAATATTTCTAATTGAACAATAAATGACTAAGCCCTTACATATCATGCTGCAACAGGGTAATGATTACTATCTCAGTGGGTCAGATATATACTGCAACTTGCTTTCCTTTTTAACTCAAATATTTTCTTTATAAAAAGGAAACAATCTTTTTTTTTTTTAAATATTGATTAAAAACTAAAGTGAATATAATTTTTGGCAGACTTGCAAAGCAAACCATAAAACAAAACAGAGGAGACAAATACCCGAAAGACTAACTTTGCCAATCGAAATAAATGTCTTCATATATGTATCTGTCCATGGTCCTGAAGCCAGGATCTAGCATTGGTTAAATTATTGTTTCAACTGAAAAGAGGATATACCATCATAACTACAGCTATTTTTTATCGGTAAAGAAGAACCAAAGATTAATGAGACTGGTTAATATTGTGTTGTGGTTAAACATATACACCAAAACACAAAATTGAAATGTAAAGTCACCAAAATAAAATGTAAAGAGATATCATTGAATAAGTGTAGGCACTTGCCCACCAAGGATTGGAATAAATAATAATTATTTATAAGAAGTATTCTAACCTCAACAGGAGAGTCAGGTTCATCCAGGATGCTCTTCTCACTCTGCATCCGTTGCATCGTCCCTGTGGAACTGCGGTCCAATATCAAAACGTTTTGGCTACCATCTCTTCCAAACTTGTCACTTTTTCTGGAGTCAGTCGTCCTGCACACCTCGTAATTGTACACGTGTGGTAGAGTCCCTGTTCCTAAAGTGTCTGAGTAACGTGGTGGATAATATGGAATCACAGGGAGGTTGGAGTGATAAAGGATGCGGGACTGTCTCCATCTGTAGATCTTCACTGATATAATAACCACTAAACATGTAATGAATAGGAAGGAGACTACAGCCAGAGCCAAAACTAAATAAAACGTAAGGTTTTCATTGTACTCCTTGTCATGTGAAAAGTCAGTGAATTCTGATAGCACTTCAGGGAAGCTGTCCGCCACCGCCACGTTAACAATGACTGTAGCCGAACGAGAGGGCTGCCCGTTGTCCTCCACTATAACAGTCAGTCTCTGTTTCACAGCATCCTTATCAGTCACCTGGCGGATTGTTCTTATTTCTCCATTCTGTAAGCCCACTTCAAACAGCGCTCTGTCTGTAGCCTTCTGCAGTTTATATGATAGCCAGGCGTTCTGTCCAGAGTCTACATCAACAGCCACCACTTTAGTCACCAGGTAGCCCACATCTGCTGAGCGAGGAACAATTTCAGCCAAAAGAGAAGCACCAGTCTGGACTGGGTACAGAATCTGAGGGGGGTTATCGTTCTCATCTTGGATCTGGATCTTTACAGTCACGTTGCTGCTAAGTGGAGGGGAGCCTCCGTCTAGAGCTTTGATGTGGAACTGGAAATCTTTGATCTGCTCAAAGTCAAAAGAGCGAACTGCATGGATAACTCCACTCTCAGCACTAACTGACACATATGAAGATACTGGAGCTCCATTTATAGAGGAGTCCTCCAATATGTAAGAAACATGGGCATTTTGCTGCCAGTCAGTGTCTATAGCTTTAACTCTGAAAATAGAGAGACCTGGTGTGTTATTTTCTACAATGTAGGCCTCATACGAGCTCCTCTCAAAAACAGGTACATTGTCATTGACATCAGAGATCTGTAATTTGAAGGTAATGTTACTGGAGAGGGAGGGGATTCCTTCATCAGAGCATGTCACTGTGATGTTATACTCAGATACAGTCTCTCTGTCCAATTCATTGTCAGTTATGATACTGAAGAAATTGTTTGAGGTTGAAACAATTGAAAATGGGATCTCTCTTTTAATTTCACATTTTACTTTCCCATTTTCACCTGAATCTGGATCCAGTGTGTTTAAAATTGTCACAACTGTACCAAGCTGAACATCCTCTGTAACTACAGTCGACTTTGACATAACATTTACAACAGGTATGTTGTCATTTGTATCAATTATTTCTACAGTAACTTTGCACAAATCAGTTAGACCCCCTCCGTCCCTTGCCTGAACATGTAATTGATATTGTCGTTTTTTTTCATAGTCAGTTTTCCCAGCCAATTGAATTTCACCAGTTTCTGCGTTTATTTTAAAAAGGTCAGATGCATCGTCAACAGAATTTAATATTGCATATGATATTTTTGCATTGGATCCCTGATCAGCATCTACGGCATCAACTTTAATAACAACGGTACCTGTCGATGAATCTTCTCTTATTGAGGATTTATAGATCTTCTGTGTAAAAATTGGAGCATGATCATTGCTGTCAATGACATGTACATTTATTTGAATAGAACCGGACAGCTGCGGCTCACCGCCGTCTACTGCTGTCAATATAAGAGAAAGATGATCTTTTATTTCTCGGTCTAAAGGTTTTTCTAGGATCATCTCCACCATCTTGTTTCCGTCTACTTGATTTAGCAGTTTCAATATGAAGTTATCTGTGGGATATAACGCATACTGCTGTAGACCGTTCTTACCAACATCCAGATCAATCGCCTGCTCTAGCACAAAACCGGCCCCTGTAACAGCCGACTCGCTGATTCTGAATTCCATTTCCCCTCTTTTAAATGTCGGTGCGTTGTCATTAACATCGGTGACTTCCACTGTAACGCTGTAAAATTCCATTGGATTTTCTAAAATAACCTGAAAATGCAGCGCACACGGTGTCGTCTCTGCACAGATGGCCTCTCTGTCAATCCTGTCTTTAACGAGAAGGACTCCCTTTTCTTTATCAAGCTCGATGTAGTCAGCATTGTCCCCCGTATAAATGCGAGCCTTTCCAGATTTCAGTCTATTCAAATCCAAACTTAGGTCCTGAGAAATATCACCCACGAAAGATCCTCTTGGCAATTCCTCTGGAACAGAGTAGCTGATTTGTCCACGGACCGAAATGAAACACAGGAACAAAATAAAAAACAGGCCTAGCAGCCCCATTGTTCTGACCGTCAAAATCCCGCAAAAGCAGCTTTGTAAATACCCGATGGAAGCTATAAAGACTTAGTTAGTTTTGTGTTTTCACGTCTAGTAGCATTGACTGAATTGTAAACTATCTATTCAAAGATAAAATTCTCACAAAAAAATCAACATTATTTGAATAGGTTGCGACTGAATCCTCAGCTGTTGCCTTTCTGTCGTTCTCTTTAAAATGAAAAAAGGGAGATACAGCTCATTGCGTCTCATTTCAAATACAGATTGACCAACAGCGTCCCCACCAGTTCATCAAGCAAAACTACAGATGCTGAAAACATTGAGTTTTATTAATATACATTCAAATATTTTCAGAAGTGTGGGAGTATTTTAAATAAAATGCAATGTGTAATCTTTCAGGATTTAGGAAAGCTTGAAATGGTCAATGCCAAAAATCAAATCAAATTATAAAAAGAATACTGAGATTGTTTGAAAAAAAAAAAGGTGAATAAATACATCAACAGCGACACTTTACTCTAATCCCAAAATAAATGAAAAATGTGTAAAACGTGCAACTTTGAATCATAATCAAAGCTTTAATATCAATATTTATATCTATCTATCTATCAATGTCTAAGATTTCCCATTAGCCACAGGGTAACCAGTGTCAGTAAACCCGACTCATCATTTACAAATACATAGAAATGTACATAGATTGATTGTTCCTATTTTCAGTTTATGAATGTAATTCCAGTGGTTAATATGTACATATATCTGTATCACTTAGTCAAAATTTACAAATTTTGCTTAAAACTGAATGCAGATGTGCAAAATGATTTACATTTCTCTTAGCGCCTGGTGCTATCCTTGGTGCTGAAGAACTTATGGCCAGTTTATGTAACTATTAAATTAGTTTTAGACGCACAATCAAAAGGGAAGGAAATAATTTGCAGTTCAATGGAAAATAATTTTGAACTGAAATAAAAACCAATATAGAATTAATTTGCGAAAAGACGGTTGAGGTGGATAAATGCATTTAAAAAACTAACTGGGGAAGAAAAGAATAGACCAATAAGGATCAGAATAATTCTTTCTCTCATATGAAGTTATATTTTAGAAATAAAATACAGGAATGGTTTTAAAATACAATATAAAAATAGCATACATTTTCAAAAACTAACCTCTACAGAAGAGTCCGGTTCGTCCAAGATGCTCTTCTCATTTTTTAATCGATGCATTGTCCCTGTAGAATTGGGGTCCATTATCAGCACGTTCTGACTACCAGCTCTGTGAAATGTGCTGTCACTCTTCCTGGAGTCAGCCGTCCTACACACCTCGTAATTGTATAGGTGCGGCAGAGTCCCTGTTCCCAAAGTGTCCGAGTAACGTGGTGGATAATATGGAATCACCGGCAGGCTGGAGTGATACAGGATGCGGGACTGTCTCCATTTGTAGATCTTCACTGATATAATAACCACCAAACACGTAATGAATAGGAAGGAGACCACAGCCAGAGCCAAAACTAAATAAAACGTAAGGTTTTCATTGTACTCCTTGTCATGTGAAAAGTCAGTGAATTCTGATAGCACTTCAGGGAAGCTGTCCGCCACCGCCACGTTAACAATGACTGTAGCTGAACGAGATGGCTGCCCGTTGTCCTCCACTATAACAGTCAGTCTCTGTTTTACAGCATCCTTATCAGTCACCTGACGGATTGTTCTTATTTCTCCATTCTGTAAGCCCACTTCAAACAGCGGTCTGTCTGTAGCCTTTTGTAGTTTATAGGAGAGCCAGGCGTTCTGTCCAGAGTCCACATCAACAGCCACCACCTTAGTCACCAGGTAGCCCACATCTGCTGAACGAGGCACCATTTCAGCCACTACAGAGCCACCAGTCTGGACTGGGTAAAGGACCTGAGGAGGATTATCATTCTGGTCCTGGATCTGGATATTTACAGTCACATTGCTACTGAGTGGAGGAGAGCCTCCATCTTGAGCTTTGATGTGAAAATGAAAATCTTTGATCTGCTCATAGTCAAAAGAGCGAACTGCATGGACGACTCCACTGTCAGCACTAACTGACACATATGAGGAGACTGGAACTCCGTTTACAGAGAAGTCCTCCAATATGTAAGAAACGCGGCGGTTTTGGTTCCAGTCAGCGTCTGTTGCTTTTATTGTGAATATAGAGAGTCCTGGTGTGTTATTTTCTACAATGTATGCCTCATATGAGCTCCTCTCAAATACAGGGGCGTTATCATTGACATCGGAGATCTTTAGCGAGAGGGTGACGCTGCTGGAAAGGGAAGGTACCCCTTCATCAGAACGGGTTACTGTGATATTATAATCGGACATGGCTTCTCTGTCTAATGTGCTGTCTGTCACTAACTTTAAGAAATGTTTAGAAGTTGGCAAGATTTTAAAGTAATCATGATAATCATGACTGCAGTGAACATTTCCATTTTCATTAGAATCTGGATCCTGAACATTTATCATTGACAAAACGGTGCCAGGTTCAGCATCTTCAGATACGGTGGAGGATGCTGACATGATATTGATAGTCGGTGGGTTATCGTTTATATCTAGAACAGTTATTATCAATTTACATACATCTTTGTTTCCACCTACGTCGGATGCAAGGATATCTATCTCATAGTTATTATATTTTTCATAATCAAGCTGCCCCAACAATATGAACTCTCCACTGTCTTTGTCTATTTCAAATAGATCAACTGCACCTTTTGGCACATTGGATATTGAATATTGTATAAATCCATGTTGTCCTTCGTCTGCATCAGACGCACTGATCCTTGCTAGAACAGTCCCTTTCGTCGCAATTTCTTTAACGTTTGACTTGTACTCTCTTTGAGAACAAATGGGTGCATTATCATTAGCATCAAGTACAGCCACGACGATCTGAATTGTTCCGGAAAGCTGCGGATTACCACCATCCATTGCAGTCAACACTAAAGATAATCGATCCCTTTTTTCTCGATCAAGGGGTTTATTTAAAGTCATTTCCACATTTGCTCGGCTCCCTATTGTGTAAGGATTCAAAACAAAGTTCTCATTTATACTCAGTGAATAGCTCTGGAGAGAATTTAAACCTACATCATCATCAACAGCTTTCTCTAAAACATATTTCGAACCTACTTGAGCTATTTCGCTTATTTCAAATTTCAATTCAGTCTTTTTAAAACACGGAGCGTTATCGTTGATATCGGTAATTTCCACACTAATGCTGTAAAACTGCATGGGATTCTCTAAAATTATTTGAAAATCAAATGCGCAGGGCGTCGTCTGCCCACAGAGAGCCTCTCTGTCTATCCGCTCTTTGATAACAATGTCTCCTCTTCCTCTATTCAGCTCAACGTAATCCGTGCCATATATACGAGCTTTTCCTGCGTTCAGCCTTTGCGGGTCTAAATCAAAATCCGATGCTACGTTTCCGATCAAAGACCCGACTGCAATTTCTTCACGGATGGAGTAAGTGACCTGGCCAATAACCACGCAAACAGAAAGAGCAACAACGTAATTCAGCAAATATACTCGCCATGCCATTGTTCTTTTGGTCATTTTCTCATCCAAATAAGAAAGAGATGCGAAATCCTTGAGCGCAAAGATGGAAAAAAATAAAGAAAAATATCCAAAAGGGAAACAATAACAGTATTTCTCTCAGTAACATAATTTGTGGTCAGATCTCTGCTCTTCCCATAGCCTAGTTCTGTTTTTTTCCCCTTTATGCGTAACAGCAATAGAGGATGATCGACTGTGCTGTGCTGTTCATCAGACTGGCCAACAGCGTCCCTTTGAGTTACAAAAGCTTTACTGCACAAGAAAAACAAAATCGTGTGATATTTACTGAAACTACTATGAACAAAAGGATTTTGGTTGCTATAAGAATAAAAAATAAGGAAATATGAACTGGAATTACGCACATCAGTGTTTTTTAAACCAGACAAATACTGTACATACCAAACGTATTTCATTGGAGGAACACTAAATAACCAGAGGAATTTTATTCAGCAGAGAAAACGGGTAACAATCAAAATGCGTGCAGCAAAGCTGTGCGAAGCTCTCGGAAGCTGTCGTTTATTTTTCTGGACATGTAATCACACAAACTTAAACACGTAAACAATTGAAACCAAGTTTACCATTTGAAGAAAGATCTGGCAAAAACGTTGGCAAAAATAATTCAGAAAATTAAACCTATCAAGGGACCTTCTCCGGAACAGGAGAAAAATGTAACATATATTACAGGCAGGGGCGCTACCAGGAATTTTGGGGCCCCATGAAAGACATTGATATTTGCCTATAAAGATGCATTAAAGTGCATCATTTACATTTTTAATGCAATTTTTATTGTAAAATTTCTATAAGGGAAAATTATCATAACGTGAAAAAGTTAAATATATATTTACAAACAATAACAGCTCATTTAAAACAAAAAGCACAGCTGTATGAAGAGAAAATAAGTTTTGGATTGTGAAAATATATTTATATTATGTTTCACTATAACTTCATTAAAGGACAGATCATTTTTATGCTGGCCCTGAAAACTCATTTTTCATTCATGTATATGTGTAATGACAAAACATGTATTTTTGTACTTTTGGCTGCTTCATGCTGTTCATGAGAATGATCAAGATTTATAGATGTCTTTTAATGGGATAAAATGGTTTTATTTAATCTAAAATACAATAATATGGTGTAGTATAATATATATATATAAAAAATAAAAATACTAATAATAATAATAATACTTATTATTATTATTATTATTATTATTATTATTATTATTATTATTATTATTATTATTATTATTATTATTATTATTATTATAACAATAATAATAGAACTGGGCTTATCAGTGGAGCAGTGGTAGCACTTCTGCCTTGCAACAAAAAAGGTTCCAGTTCCATGGCTCGGGGTCTTTCTACATGGAGTTTGCATGTTCTCCCTGAGCATGCGTGGGTTCTCTCCGGGTACTCCGGCTTCCTCAGTCTAAACCATGACTGTTGGGTTTATTTGCTTCTCTAAATTCTCCTTAGGTGTGTATGAATGGCTGTCTGTCCTGTTTGTTTGTGTGTTTCCCTGCAATCGACTAGCGACCTGTCCAGGGTGTACCCCGCCTCTCGCCCGTAGACTGCTGGGTATAGACACCAGCACTCTGTGCTACCCCGCTTAGGATGAAAGGAAAATCGATGGATGGATGGATAATAGAACTTTACCGATCTAAGAAATTTACATCTGTATATAACCCATCCCACTGAGGAGCAATGGGGTGCTATCGTAGGGCGCGAGGGAAGCAGTGTGGGGTCAAGGGTAAACATAAAGGGGTGGAATTTAAATAAAAGTTTAATTAAAATCAAATGTGTTTACCAAATACATATTTCCAGGGTCACCAACAGGGACAGTGGAGTTGACCAAACTGAAAAAACAAGCAAAGATGGCCAGACAGAAGATTGATCACTTTGAGGACTGCATTAAATACCGTATTTTCATAGTTTGGCCGGGTGTGCAAATAATACTTTGGAGCTAATTATGTTTGAAATTATCAACACATTATTATCTCATTTCAGATCTTATTTTCACACTAAACCGCAAGAGGGCGCTCAATGCCTGTGTTGATAATTTCAACATTGGTGTTACTTACAAAAACAACTGAGAAGGTTTTAGCAAAAATTGCACCGAAATGAAAATCATATTCTGCAGATTACAAGCTTCAAGCAGAAAAATATGCAGCCGGAAAACGGCTGAAAAAAGTTAGCGGAGTTGTTTAAAAGTTATACCGAGGATGAAGATGTCTTGTATTTAGTACTTTGGAGTGACAAATAAACTTGTTACGATGTTGTTTATGCTAAAGTAATCTGATAATTCTTAATATGTTATGTTAATATACCAGCCACTTTCTCAGTTCGTTATTTATGTGTCATGTATTCTTAGCATACCGTATAATTATTCAGCCTGTTGTTGCCTCTATTCTATTCTAATTTTAAATTGCCTCTCAAGATGAAATGTCTGTTCTTGAGGTTGGATTTTATCCAATAAATTTCCCCTCAAAAATGCGACTTATGCTCCAGTGCGACTTAATATGTCTTACTTGCATGTAATTTTAATAGTAGTATTTCAGATTTGAGATCATGTCAACCCCTTAAAGTAACCTGGCTCTCGCCAGATGGATGTAGTTCTTCAGAGCTTCACACGGCTCCACACATCCACTTGAACTTGCTGCTATTGTGAGGGATTTCCATAAACCATAAAATGGACTGACCAATAAAAATTGCTGTGTGGGATTTTCGTAGATTTCACATATATCGGAGAGCCACCTTTTGGAATCAGGCAAAGGCGCCTCGCAGTTTACTGTATTTTCTGGACAATCGGGAGCACTTAAAATTCTTAAATTTTCTCCTAAATTCATGGTAGGCCCTACATCTTATAATCTAGTGCACTCTATGCTTATGATACTTCTTGTACTTGCTTACCAATTTTGTCTGGTGCAGTGCGCTCAAAAATCTGTCTAAATGTGTAAGCAAGGCTTCGGATACGTTCAATGGCTATTCGTAGCATTACGGTAAATCGTGTCACATCCATCATGCGAGAGTGAGGTAACCCTTTAAGTGGTTTCCAGATAGAATGGATAGTGTTATCGCTGGACAGCTCCTTGCTCTCAAGTAGTTAATAAGTGCTTTTCAGTGGCTTAAGAAAACAATATATTAGGGTCTATGTACAATCTATGTAATGTTTTTCATTTAAAAAATATTTTAATAATCAAAAAAGTTTCGGCAATGAGGCCATTCACACACTTTATTACCCCCCCTTCCTTTTGGGCTCGTTCGCCAACAGATTGCTGCTGTGACGCTGAAACGAATTAAACTCCCTTGCAGGGACACATACCACCAGTATTCCAGAATGTGTTGGTATTCCAATCCCTGTTCAGATCTTACAGGAGCAGACTGCGCAGCAAACAGGAAATCCCGCACGCACTTGCTAATGCATCGCTGATTGAGAACTGTGATTGGGATCAATATGAATGTAGCGGAAACGTTAAATAAAGGGAAGAAGAGTGGATCTATTTTCTCTGGCGGCGGAGCGCAGCCCGCATTAAAATCAGCCGACAGAACTCCACCTGCAGCTGTTCTTTCATTATTAGACAGACTAATTGAATCAGAGGCCTGTACCACAAAGCATGATTACTGGGTTAGAGAGACATGTTCAGCCTCAACCCTGATTTCCCGGTACCACAAAGCTGGATTCACTAGCTATGCTAGTCACCATGGTAACTACCCTAACCCAGCAGCCAATCAGCTGTTCGGGAAAAATGACGTGCTCTTTCATTGATAAACCGATTTAACCCTACTTCGATAAAACACCATAATAAAGGAATTGAAAACTAAAAAGCAGGACAAACAAAATATGTTATTGACAAAATGAACAGTATTCAAGTCATGGATTTATTATTGTTTTCCTCCTTTTTTAGATCATGACATATTACCCTTTTACTATTCTTACCTACTATTTAACGTATAAAAGAATGATTTATACCATGACAGGAGGTTCATTATCTGGTTTTTGTATAATTTCAGATACACAGAATTATTAACTTACAGCTACCAGTAACTGAAAACTAAACCATACAGAATGAGCAAGGCACTTGGTGATTTCTCATTCCAAACTACCCCCCCCCCCCCCCACACACACACACACATACAAATTATTTACATATTATACTATTAGTGATGAGAAATTAATAAAAAAAAGAACATATAAAAAGAAAATAAGAGTTCTGATTCAAAAAAGTATGGGATTCATCAATTTTCTATTTATTGCATATTGCTCTATATCATTCCATTATTTGGAGTGGGATGTTTTGGTTTATTTGTGGTTACTAGTTGTAAATAATATATTGTCCGATTGATCTTTTATCTATACAATTAGACAGAACAGTTAAATTACATAAATATTTATACCACCTTGAATACACCACAGAAGCCAAAAACCTTAACCAAATAGATGGAAACAGTAAAAGGCTAAAAAGCAAACATTTCATAATTTTTATGTATAACCAACCTCAAGAGGAGAGTCGGGTTCATCCAGGATACTCTTCTCACTCTGCATCCGATGCATCGTCCCTGTTGAACTGGGGTCCATTATCAACACGTTTTGACTGCCATCTCTTCCAAACTTAACGTCATTTTTTCTAGAGTCAGTGGTCCTGCACACCTCATAATTGTAAACGTGTGGTAGAGTCCCTGTTCCCAAAGTGTCTGAGTAACGTGGTGGATAATAAGGAATCACAGGGAGGCTGGAGTGATACAGGATGCGGGACTGTCTCCATCTGTAGATCTTCACCGATATAATAACCACCAAACACGTAATGAATAGGAAGGACACCACAGCCAGTGCTAACACTAAGTAAAATGTCAGGTTGTCATTGTACTCCTTATCGTGTGGAAAGTCCGTGAACTCCGAGAGCACTTCTGGAAAGCTATCAGCCAGTGCGACATTAACAATAACTGTAGCTGAACGACAGGGCTGCCCGTTGTCCTCCACTATAACAGTCAGTCTCTGTTTCACAGCATCTTTATCAGTCACCTGGCGGATTGTTCTGATTTCTCCATTCTGTAAGCCCACTTCAAACAGCGCTCTGTCTGTAGCTTTCTGCAGTTTATATGAGAGCCAGGCGTTCTGTCCAGAGTCCACATCAACAGCCACCACTTTAGTCACCAGGTAGCCCACATCTGCTGAACGAGGCACCATTTCAGCCACCACGGAGCCACTAGTCTGAACTGGGTACAGAATCTGAGGGGGATTATCATTTTGATCTAGGATAGTTAATCTCACTGTTGTATTGCTGCTCAAAGGTGGTGACCCTCCATCTTGTCCTCTGATTTTAATATTTATTAATTTTATTTGCTCATAGTCTAATGATCGGACAGCTTGTATAGCACCAGTTTCCGCATTCACTGATATGTAGGTTGATATCAAGCTACCATGAAACTCTGTATCAATAAGCACGTAAGAGACCCGAGCGTTTTGTCCTGAATCAGCATCATGTGCTTTTATTGAAAACACAGATACACCAGGAGAATTATTCTCCATGATATTAGCTTCATAAATAGCCTTTTCAAATACGGGAGCATTATCATTAACATCGGATATCCTCAGCGTTATTGTTTTGTTTGTCGAAAGAGCTGGAGCTCCTTCATCCACAGCCGTAAAAGTGATTTTATACTCAGGTTTGTGCTCTCTGTCCAGAACACCGTTTGTGACAAGGGTGTAATAATTCCTCAGCGACGACTGAATTGCGAAAGGAATATTTGCATCAACGGAACAATCAACCTTTCCATTTTTACCTGAATCTAAATCCTTCACGTTTATGATTGCGACAGTGGTTCCAATCGGAGAATCCTCAGCAATGGTGTTAGAAAACGAGGTAAGTGTTATTAAAGGTGCGTTATCATTGACATCTAGTACCTCAATAAACACATTTGTGGATGTGCTCTGCCCCCCTTGATCCTTTGCTTGAACCCCTATTTCATATAATTTAGTATGCTCATAATCAAGCTTACCGTTAAGTGTTAAATCACCACTATTTTCATCCAGACGGAAAAGCTCAGCAATGCTATTGGACACGTGGTTAAAATGGTATGTAACGTCTCCATACTTCCCTTCATCCGAATCCGTTGCGCTCAGTCTCACCAATAATGATCCTTCTGGAATATTTTCTTTGACAGATGTTTTAAAAATTTTTTGCGTAAAAACGGGTGCATTGTCATTTGCATCCAGAACAGTGACATGTATTTTCACACTCCCTGATCGCTTTGGTTCACCTCCATCAAAAGCAGAGAGTAGTAGAATAAGCTTTCCGTCCTTTTCTCGATCTAAAGCCTCAGAAAGATACAGTTGTGCATATTTTTGACCATTCGGACTGGAGAGAACCTTAATGTTGAAATTTGTTTTTGGATGCAATGCATAGTCGTGTAAAGCGTTAATGCCAACATCTAGATCGGTGGCGCTGACTTGTACTATTTCTGTCCCTGGAAGAGCAGATTCCAGGACTTCTACGTGCAAATCCTTTTCATGAAATGCGGGCGCGTTGTCATTAATATCTAGTATTTCAACTACAACGCTATGCAGCTGCAATGGATTTGTCAAAATCATTTCAAAATTCAGGCTACATGGCGATGTTTGTCCACAGAGCTGCTCTCTATCTATTCTGTTTCCCACGATCAGATTCCCTTTGTCTACATCCAGCTTAATATACTCGCTGCTATCACCGCTAACGATTCTTGCCCCACCGGATTTCAACCTCTGAGCGTCAACACCCAAGTCCTCAGCAATATTTCCGACAAATGAGCCCTTTCTCATTTCCTCCGGGACAGAGTAGCGGATCTGGCAAACTGCGGACTCAATAAAAAAAGCAAGGATGAAAGCTTGTACTTGCCATTTAAAGGCCACGACTTCCAGAAAGATAAAAGGCATATTCCTCAATTTATATATATCCAAGTACAGTTAAACGTCGGTCCAAACTAGAAATGATTGTCCAAAGAGCCTCTGGTTTATTTTTTCTTTACATGTATCCAAGGTTTCATCGGATATATGAGCGCAGAAATCAATGATGAAAACAAAGCGAACGTCCAGCTCTCCGCGGCACAGTGAGTGAGGCAATGGAGGACTCGCTGCTTTTTATCGCCTTGAAATTTCTATGAAGACTAACAGTGGCCCCCAGAGTCTAAAATTGAAATAGCAGGAGTGTCAATAATAAATAATATAAAAGGTTTAAAAGTATTTATATGCGTATCAGTGACAATAATAACTATTATTTAAGCTATTAAAACAGATATGTCATCGTCCTGTAACATGCTTCACGCTTGGCCATCATAGAGTAAAAGGTCAAATAATTTAATCATGAAATGATAAAAAAAATACTGCTTGATTTTACATTTAGGGATGTATATATATATATATATATATATATATATATATATATATATATATATATATATATATATATATATATATATATATATATATATATATATATATATATATATATATATATATATATATATATATATATATATATATATATACATCCTATTATCTTAAATTCAAAACATGAATAAATAATTTTTGCCATCATTATCTAAGCCAGAGTATGGCTAAGAAAAAATAATTAAAAAAGCTTAAAATTAACCAGCAAACATTGCAGAGTCCCCAAAGTGTCTGAATAACGTGGTGGATAATAAGGAATCACAGGGAGGTTGGAGTGATACAGGATGCGAGACTGTCTCCATCTGTAGAGTTAACTTATATAATAACCACCAAACAAGTAATGTAGAGGAGGGACACTACAGCCAGAGCCAACACTAAGCAAAAAATGAGGTTATTGTTGCACTCCTTATCATTTGGAAAATCACTGAACACTGAGAGCACCTCAGGGAAGCTGTGTGCCACCACCACGTTAACAATAACTGTAGCTGAACAAGAAGGTGGCCCATTGCCCTCCATTATTACAGACAGTCTCTGATTCATTGAATCTTTATCAGTCACCTGGAAGATTGTTCTTAATTCTTCATTTTGTAGGCCCACTTCAAACAGAACCCTGTCTGTAGCTTTTTGCAGTTTAGAGGAGAGCCAGGCGTTCAGTGTAGAGTCAACATCAACAGCTACCACTTTAGTTACCAAACAGCTCACCAGAATCATCTCTAATGCTTGATAGAGTAAATTAAAACCAGAGGTTTTTGCATTCAGTGAAGATGACACTAAAAATCCAAATGTCTCTCTTTCATTTCAAAGCAATGAAATAGTGAATATCTCAGTAGGGAATGTGGGCTGCTACACTCCTCATCCAGAATGATATGCAGTGATGTACACTATATTGCCAAAAGTATTTGCTCACCTGCCTTGACTCACATATGAGCTTAAGTGACATCCCGTTCCTAATCCATAGGGTTCAATATGACGTCGGTCCACCCTTTGCAGCTAGAACAGCTTCAACTCTTCTGGGAAGGCTGTCCACAAGGTTTAGGAGTGTGTTTATGGGAATTTTTGACCATTCTTCCAGAAGCGCATTTGTGAGGTTGCACACTGATGTTGGACGAGAAGGCCTGGCTCTCAGTCTCCGCTCTAATTCATCCCAAAGGTGTTCTATCGGGTTGAGGTCAGGACTCTGTGCAGGCCAGTCAAGTTCATCCACACCAGACTCTGTCATCCATGTCTTTATGGACCTTGCTTTGTGCACTGGTGCACAGTCATGTTGGAAGAGGAAGGGGCCAGCTCCAAACTGTTCCCACAAAGTTGGGAGCATGGAATTGTCCAAAATGTCTTGGGATGCTGAAGCATTCAGAGTTCCTTTCACTGGAACTAAGGGGCCAAGCCCAGCTCCTGAAAAACAACCCCACACCATAATCCCCCCTCCAACAAACTTTACACTTGGCACAATGCAGTCAGACAAGTACCGTTCTCCTGGCAACCGCCAAACCCAGACCCGTCCATCAGATTGCCAGATGGAGAAGCGCGATTCGTCACTCCAGAGAACGCGTCTCCACTGCTCTAGAGTCCAGTGGCGGCGTGCTTTACACCACCGCATCCGACGCTTTGCATTGCACTTGGTGATGTATGGCTTGGATGCAGCTGCTCGACCATGGAAACCCATTCCATGAAGCTCTCTGCGCACTGTTCTTGAGCTAATCTGAAGGCCACATGAAGTTTGGAGGTCTGTAGTGATTGACTCTGCAGAAAGTTGGCGACCTCTTCGCACTATGCGCGTTAGCATCCGCTGACCCCGCTCCGTCAGTTTACGTGGCCTACCACTTCGTGGCTGAGTTGCTGTCGTTCCCAAACACTTCCATTTTCTTATAATACAGCTGACAGTTGACTGTGGAATATTTAGGAGCGAGGAAATTTCACGACTGGATTTGTTGCACAGGTGGCATCCTATCACAGTTCCACGCTGGAATTCACTGAGCTCCTGAGAGCGACCCATTCTTTCACAAATGTTTGTAAAAACAGTCTGCATGCCTAGGTGCTTGAATTTATACACCTGTGGCCATGGAAGTGATTGGAACACCTGATTCCAATAATTTGGATGGGTGAGCAAATACTTTTGGCAATATAGTGTATCAATAGCAGCAGTTAGAGTAAACTAAAGGTAATATCTTAGAGTGAATAGTTTGTTTTTTCATTGTATTGTATAAATGAAGGAGTAGTTGGGTTTCAAATTGTATAACAAAACTGAGTTGTTTCAGAAAGAATACACATTTCTTTCAACTTTAAGAATGTTAATACCAAATATATTTCTGAGGTTCCTAACACCATAGCCATCTTTGGATTGAATAAATAGATACATGAATCAAAAGCAGCCACACATTTATTATTGACAACAATAAAACAATCATACCACAATTAAAACAAGAGGTATAAGTTTATTAACTCATTTTTACAGCTACACAACCTTTCATTATTGAATATTTTCACAGTGCAATGTTTCCCATCTTGAATACTATTAAGACAGTAAATAGTATTATTTTTTTCTTATATTTTATATTGGATGTTATTTATTTTTTATATATATTCAAGAAAGTGAACTGTGAAACAATTAAGTATTTTTGAAAACCAATAAATAGAATCTTATTTTGTTTCGATTTTTTTTTACCTGTATAGCTACAAGCATTATTAATAGCTTTGCCAGTCAAACAAAAACAAATACCATCTAAGCTTTTAATAATTAAAGTCATTTTTGGTTGACATTAATATTATACAGTTATATTCCAAGTGAATGAGACAGATTTTTTATTTAAAAAAGACATTTGAAAATAGAAGTTGTGAATAAAGTAACAGATTCCTGCAGCACCATGGACAGCGACGTTAGGAAAATGATTAGATATATCCTTGTACTTAACAACAGTGGGCACACTGCAAAAACATTCTGAAAAAAAAGTCTATTCCCTCTGACAGAGGAAGGTTAAATTATCGATTGATTCTGCTATTAGTGTAACTTAGACGCACATGCATCTCTTACAACTGCTCATTCGAGCTGGATGCTTATTGGTCACCAACAACATCGCAACACCAAAGGATACAGCTTCACAGGAGAACACTCAGAAGTATAGTCACCATCCATGCATGACCAGGAGGCTTCTGGGTCGTCTGGTGGACTATGAGTATCATATACCTGATCCAGAGGAGTCAGAGACCTCTAACTGATATCTTTTAATCAAAAAGTTGCATTACAACTGGACTCTCAGTCAGATCCTCAGCCTGTACATCAGCCAAGAGTAAATACAGCATTCCAGTCTGTACTTCCACATATATCACAGCCAAGTGGCCCTCTGATTTATCAAGGCACCCTTAGATGCACCAGCATCCTCTACAACAGGAGTGATATAAACATATTAAGAGCATCTTGCAATATATTACAACCTTTAACAGTACCACTACCGCCCACAATGCTCTCTGTATTCTACAGTGGAATTATGAGATGTTAGAAAATATATAGAAGCTTGGTAAGAAGTTTTTACTGGTGTCTGCTGGCCTGGAGAGGATCATGCTCCTGTCTGAAGTGCATGTATGTTTTCAGCTGCATACTGACCTCCTTCACCAACAGACTGCTGCTCTATGATGCATGCTGAACCAAAAAGCATGAATACCGGTTTAGCGAGACAAGTTCAGCCTCAACCCTGACTTTCAGGTACCACAAAGCTGGATTCACTAGCCAGGCTAGTCACTATGGTAACTACCCTAACCCAGCAGCCAATCAGCTGTTTGGGAAACAAGGAGGTGCTCTTTCATTGATGAACCAATATAACCCTACTTCGATAAAACACCATAATAAAGCAATTGAAAACTAAAAAGCAGGACAAACAAAATGTGTTATTGACAAAATGAACAGTATTCAATACATTCATTTATTATTCTTTTCCTCCTTTTTGATATCATGACATAATACCCTTACTATTCTTACGTACTATTTACCGTATAATGAAGGATTTATACCATGACAGGAGGTTCATTAACTGGATTTTTGTGTAATTTCAGATTCACATAATTATTAACTCTAAGCTACCAGTAACTGAAAATTAAGCCATACAGCTTAAGCAAGGCCCTTGGTGATTTCTCATTCCAAAGTATGTGATATAA